>NW_026732652.1:0-129911 GCF_028476545.2 Physella acuta | reverse complement strand
AAAAATCCTTGACAGAAAAAAAAAACATGGATGCTAATCCATTTATTTACATTGTTTGAAATTTCTGTTGATGGGCCCCCGTATCTCTCAAGGTCGTCCCATGCCGGCGCTGACGATGTAAATAGTGCGTAGCCGCGCGCGCCGACTCGCACCAAACTGCGCGGTAAAACACACTTTTCAACCCGTTTCATTGGACAGCCCTAACGGGTTAATGAAAAACGGTATCAAGGCCGAAGGGGGGGAATAAACAATTATAACGGCGTGTAGAACTGCGGAGTAGCTTCCCCTAAGGATAGCTCGCATTAGAAAAAAAATACATGCGACGCCGAGAATAAACTGAACGAACGGGTTTTTGAATCAAATGCGAACAAGTGGAGGGTAAAATTTAAGTAGGGCTAAGTGTCGACACGGTGGTAAAGGTTAGTGACCAAAAGTTTTGTTGTGGTGGTGGTTTGGGTGCAGCCAGAAGTATTAGCTTACTTTTTGTTGACTTTTTTTTTTGCGGGGGAGGGTTGGTGAATAGGCTAATTAGTAATGCCTTGATACGGTGAGGGCGTCATAATAGTAACAAGATTGGGTAAATTGACCATGTTGTCTAGATACAGGCAGTGTTTCTTTCAGACTTTTTTCTCCGGGGAGGGGGGGGGGGGGTTACTTGAAACTTTCGGGGAGGTGGGCTAAATTTTCAGGGGGGGGGGGGGGGGGGGACACGACACGTAAAAGTATATATTCTCTATATATATTATATTTCGTTATGTGGGGGGGGGGTGGCGGTTGGTATGCTTCGGGTCCCCCCCCCCCCCCTCCCTGAAGAGATGCCTGAAAGAAACACTAGATGCAGGTTAGCTTTAACTAGGATTTTATTTTTAAGGATAAGTGACCAGACGACAGCATCCTACTTTTTGCTGATTTAATTTGTTTTTAAAATAATTGTTTAGCCGAGAATCTGCGCGTTAGACGGAGCTGAAAACAAACTAATAAATAAAATGCTGCGTATTTTGAAAACTCGTGTCATAATGTTTTCTCTAGCAGGCCCAGCGGCAGGGAGAGATAAAAAAAAACTGGGTTACAGGTGAAACGGTAACACCGTTATCGATTAGGGCAAGATCGATCGAACAGCCGGGGTCAACGACTCGCTGATTAGAATGTAGGTGAACGGTGACACAGTTCCCGCGGTGCACCTTGTGTTGTGCACCTTACTTTGTGCACGTAGTATTGTGCACCAACCGCCGGGAGCACCATTCATTGTTTACCTCCCAGTATACCTTAGGTTGTGCACCTCCCCTTGTGCACCCTTTATTGTTGCACCTCAAACTGTGCATCGTCCATTATGCACAACTTATAGTGCACTTAAAGACAGCTTGTACATTTCTTAACATATCCGGCCATCTTTTCGATTAGCCGTACCCAATTATATCTTTAACAACTTTTTTTTTGTTTGTTTTTTATTATTATTAAGACCAAGAAATACTGTACTATTATATCACACATTTTTAATGAAAAAATAATATTTGTTCCTGTTTTTCTTAAATGAAAGGACCAGCGTTAAGGGTAGGGTTTGGTCTAATCATGAGCGACTCAATATAACCATTATCTAAACTGTTTCTCTACTACACAGAAAGGTAATGCCCAGCAGTTCAACCACCCCGCCCCCACAAGCTGGGGTTTTCCTTGGAAGCTGTTTACAGTTTTTATAAAACCAGACGTGTGCAGTCGACAACAACAACACCGACTGCAAGCAGTTTAACAATACTCACAGAGACGGTATGGTCAGGGGATGACCACTAGCTTGTTGCGTCATACACCGACCGTATCTGCATGTGTATATAAAGTTAGCCGTACTAACATATGTATATTGTTGGTACGCTTAGTACAACATGTCTGCACACAAGTAGCCTTTTTGTTTTGCGGGACTTGGGCACAGAATAAGAAGTGAAACCTATTTCAGCTTCTCCCCCCCCCCCCCCCCCCCCCCCCCCCGCCCTGATCACCGAAATATAGACGTAAACAAAGTGAGCGGACAGTGGCGTTGTATCTACATTTGAGTTTAAGACGGTCACGGCCAGCGGAAGTGGGCCCAGAACGGTTTCTCGGTTTTATTGTTCAATGTCGAGGTTTGGGTACGATAACACGACGCCGGCGTACCGTGGGTAAACAGCCTTAGAGTGGTCGGTAGCGTAAAGAGCCGACACTGACGTACCGTGGGCAAACAGCCTTAGAGTGGTCGGTCGCGTGAAGAGCCGACACTGGCGTACCGTGGGCAAAGAGCCTTAGAGCGGTATCAACCAATGGCATACCGTGAGCAAACAGAGTGGTATCCACCAATGGCGTACCGTGAGTAAACAGCCTTAGCGTAGGCGTAGTATCCGACTCGACTTACAGTGGACGGCCGATGCTTGTTGCGTAGCGCACATACACATACCACCAATTGCTACATATACGACATACACTGCCACCGTCTCACCTCCACTCCACACTACCATCATAGCATCCACTTCCGCCGACTTGCCTCCACACTCCACCACCGTACAATCCACTGCCACCGTCTCGCCCACGTGTCATCACACATGACAACAACCCAACCTACCCCAACACCCCCGCACTTCCACACACACACAACAACAACAACAACAGCTCACGCATAAACCGACACACAACCCCACCACACGGGCAGTGACGTCAGTAATCACGTGACCATCAATTAACATTCCACCCCCACAGTAACCAAACAATCTGTTGTGATCCTCGGCCAACAACACACTCAATGTCCTTGGTGACCCCTGACCTAGATAGCGTCACCTTGAACATGAATTCATTGTTTACCAAACTGCCACGTAAAAAAAAAAAATAACAAGGGAAACAACTCGCCTATTGCAGAGTTATCGCCCATAAATATTTATCTACTCGGCAAACCTTAAACGATTTTTTTCTCTTATTATTTTGTTTGGCTTATGAATGTCTGCAGAACGACTTTTATGGGGTTATACACAGAAGGATGTATGTGGTGTATTTTAAATATTAAATTATTCTAAAAATGTTTACTTGAATGTCTTTACCAGGGGTCTCCAAACTTTTCAGTCCGAGGGCCGCATTAACTATCAAATTTCAGTCCGGGGGCCAGTTTCTTCCAGGCATGCCTTTGATTTTTCTGAGCGACGTTCCTCAGCCATCACCAACAAACGTTTGTTCCTGGACAAAAAGATCTCCGCGGGCCGGATGAGAGGACCTCGCGGGCCGCATTTGGCCGTAGTTTGGAGACCCCTGGTCTTTACGATAAAATCAAGGACATTGACCTTGTTTTATTTTTCAGGTGAGCTGATGCATGCGTGCAAAACCTGACCTCGTTTCTGCCAAGTTAATTAAAACAGCAAATTAATACAAATCTTAGCAAGTTTATTGTTCTCAAATGCCTTGGCCGTCATTTATTGTCTTTTCGATGGTTATCTACGACTAAATTGGACGGCCGCTTTGCATTATCGTGTAGCAGTTGACGGGAAACCGGACGGCCAACCTAATTTCCATATATGTATGATGATGCCTCTTGGGCTTTCGTTTAGCTCATAAAAAAGGGGCTGTAACTCATTGATGTTATCAGGACCAAGGTCAAGGCCATTCTCGCTGACATCGACTCACTCCACAAACAGATTGGACGCGTTACAGACGTTTATTTGTGCTCGTGTGAATGGTGTGCAAATTGATATATTTGTTTATGTGAATGACGTACAAATATTTATTTTTGTAGTTGGGTGAATGATGTACTATATATATATATATATATATATATATATATATATATATATATATATATATATATATATATATATATATATATATATATATATATATATATATATATATATATATATATATATATATATATATGTATATATATATATAAAGGTGGGTGAAATAGAGGGATGTATATTTTAGATGTTAGTGAATGTCGTGAATATATTTTAATTGTGAATTACCTATATTTATGTTGATAGTTGAAAGGCATGTGTTTATGTCGATGGTGAGTTGTCTTAATGGTCAGTGGCGTGTATTTATGTTGACATCCCCGCTGTGTTCAAGAAGACACCGTCTGCAGGTCAGTTTTGGGCGTTCCCTCTTTCGTCTCGCCCGGGGGGGGGGGGGGAGGGGTCCACTCAGGTGCCTGACTTGTCACATTAGAGTGAGTCTTTCGCAGTGTGTGCCCCAACCAGCGCCCCTCCTACCCTATACAAGGTTATATAACAGTTGTTGATCCAACCACTCTTCTTAACCACCCCCTCTCCTAATCACACACACACATACTCATAAATCACGACACAATTAGGTTCTGTGTGAATGTTAATATTTTTAAAATAAACACGGTGAGTCACGTTATTTTTTGGGTAACATAATGAATTGAAACCAACTGAAAAAAATCTTAAGTTGCGTTATATAAGAAAATTTAAATGTTTAGTTCCAGGGTGTCTGCCTTACGATGCAATCCTTCTAAACAATCATTCTACACTTCAGACATGTTGCGTCAGTCAGAATATATAAAATATATGTTATATAACTTAGTTTTCTGACCCCTATCCCATTATAACAAAATATAACAAAATAATAGACGCCCCTACCCCCATTTACAAGCCCCATGATGTAGCCCCGCCCCCACTCATGTGATCTAGCTATCTCTGTTTCACACAACAGCTTATTTATATCTATATAAACAATTATATAACGCAGCCAGCAGTCTCAAACATAACCCAGTCATTCAGATGCACCCCATTCACCGTCAGCTGATACACCGGATGTTGTGTTTCCAGTGAACGCGCAGAAGACAACAGCTCCCATTTTTTGTTGACTTCCGCGCGCCCTAACGTGTAGGGGAAATAACCCAGTAATTATTTTCTTTCTGCGTTGGCTGCGTTGGGTCGATGGTAAAGTATATCAGCACGATGGAAAGATGGTGTCTTGTCGAGATGGTATCTTGTCGCGATATAACGGGGGAGATTGAAAAATTCAGTAACAGATCACAATTTAAAGAAGTGCGTTTAATCCAGATGATGTGAGGTGGGTGGGGGGGAAGAAGGTCGAGAGATAGAATATCTATCCAACAACTCAACATTTCGAGTTTGATCCTAAAGTTGTACTTGAATCTTTGAGTTCCTCAGATACCCAAAGAATTAGACGACATAACCTTTTGCGTTCCGGGTCTACGGAAACAGATACACTCTACTCCACCTACTCTTTTGCTCTTTGCGTCCGAATTTCGTTTTAATTATTACTTTAATTGTTACTTTACTATTACTTAAATTCTTACTTTAATGCTATTTTTCCTTTAATTATTATTTAACAATTACTTTCTTTATTAAATCATTACTTTAATTACTTATTTAATTCTTACTTTAATTACAACTAAAAGTATTACTGTAATTGTTTCGCTTTGCTTTAGCCTAATCCTCACAACCAGCGTGGCTTCACTCCAGCTCATGTTAATGATATGTAGGCCTACACCAACTTCACTAAATGGGATTGTATTGTTCTGTAACTATCCTTCAGTTGATTTCGCCAACACGAGATGGCATAAAAGTTTCCCTTTCAAACCTGACGGTCTATGAGGCAAGTGAAGTAGAGTTCACTTGTTTCTGTGACCTCGGCATATCAAGAGATAGTGTGGTCAGCACTATGCCCAGTTGCCTTTACTTTCCCTAACGTGAGTTAGGTACCCATCAGAGCTGGGTGGACTCAGGGACGGTCTATGACTTGAACCTGGATTCAAACTCGAGACTTACGGGTTAGTAGTCTAGTTCTTTACAGCTAGACCACTCCGCCCCATACGTGATAGCATACCAAATTAAATCAATTGAAATTTTGTAAAAAAAAAATTTTTATCATGTCTGTTGTTTTGTTTTTTTTCCTTTCTTTAACGGCCCCATTTTTTCCAACCGCGCGAGTAAAATTTAAAATTAAATTGTACCCTCGTCTTCAAGCTTCTCGATGGTCAGACTATTTAAAAAAAAAGGAAAAAAAAAATCAATCAACAACATATTAGGTATGTTCCCTGAGGAACCTTCTCTCAGTTCCCTGCCACACGGGCAATAACACAGTTCCCGACCGTTCCGTTCACTGAGGCCGCTCGAGTTAATTAGAATTAATTATAAAACTAAATGACATCACGTCCTTGTACTGGATTTTTGACATCTTGTTTTTTCCTCTTTGACGTGGCCCGCTCGAAACGTCATCAAACGAAAATCGTGCGAATTTTTTTATTAACTTCTGGACTGAAATAGAATTATACTAGACCATTTCCTGGTCAGGGGGTTTTAATGCGTACAACTTTAATGTAGGCCTACATTACTCAGATGTAATCCATTACATTTCTATCGATTGCGTCCGTTAAAAGGGAAACTGTTTTAAAAATTCTCATTCGAGGGAGAAAAATAATTAATAATTAAGTTCAACTATTGTCAACAATGAAATTGGATTTACCAATTAAGCAAAAAGCGTTGTAAATTATATGGCCAAATATATATTTTTTTAAATTAATTTTGGCCGATATAGAATAATCCTGGCAAACATCTTGATAAACGTGGCCAGTTTGGCGCACATCTAGGACATTACCAACTATTTTCAACAATGAAATTGGATTTACCAATTAGACAAAAAAGCGTTGTAAATTATATGACCAAATATATATCTTTTAAAATTAATTTTGGCCGATATAAAAATGATCCTGGCCAACATCTTGATAAACTTGGCCAGTTTGGCTCTCATTTAGGACGTTTACCATTGAGACGCGATGTTTATAGCAGGAACAAATATATTTTTGTGCACGTGCGAGACCGCCCCAGGCTTTTCTCTGCCCAGAGACCTTGTCCTATATAGCGTTGTATCAGAGGTTATAAAATGTACGGTCACCAGTCGGATATTTTGGGCGGTGGGGCGGTGAAAAAAAATGGGGCGTGGGTGAGGTACAAGAAACATAAAGGGGAAAAAACAGTGCTATTATTTATTAAATATTAATTTCAAAAGCACATGTCAAGTAAAATATAAAGGTCGTAAAAAAAAATGTAGAATCAGCACATCGTCTTAATAGACTAAATTTTAATTAACACAACCATGACCATAATTTTCTACAAGCGGTCATCATTTGGTGTAGTTCTACTAAAGAGACTTTATACTTTATATTTAGAGAATAATTACTAGTCAATGCTGTTTTTATTTTATATTATAAAAAATTTCACGATTCTTCTGTTAAATTGCCAAGTAGAGTTCACCTACAATCATAACGTAAGATGTGATTGATTGCAGCTTGTTCAGTGTCGGTTCATCTATTAATTTTTTTTAATGCTGGGTACCTATTTAAAGCTGAGTTCGCTCAAACTCTACATGATACATGAGATAAGCAGTATGTGTGACCAGAGTACAGACCCAGACACCCAAAGCACGAGCGAAATGTTACATTTAAAAAACTAGTACTGCGAATGTTATCTCTTTCTTTCCCTCAAAGTTACCTGGCGTATGATTTACCTGACGTTTGATATACCTGGTAAGGTGTTCTAGTTACCCCTGACCTTGAGCACACTATAAAAAACCCACCGTTGACGCAGGAGGTGGCTTTACCTTACCCCCACCCCTCGAGATTTTCACTTGGCACAGCACGGCTGGCTGACTTTTATTACATCACCGTCAGGTCGAAAACATGACCTTGACGACGGTAAATACTTTTTCGTGACCTTGGAATGGGGAGGGGGTGGTAGGAGCGGGGGGGGGGGGGGTCAGGTAGGACCAAAGAAAGGGAACTCTGTTTCAGATCTTACACATTCAGGGGGAGGGGGAGGGGGGTTAGGGGAGATTACCTTAGTCGGATTACCAGATAGAAACATGAGATTTGCGTCACACAGACGAGATATATTACATGGCAGCATATATATATATATATATATATATATATATATATATATATATATATATATATATATATATATATATATATATATATATAGTAATTCAACCCGCAAACCATAAAATATTGGATTGCAACATAGAAATGCTGCTATTAATTTTTTTCTAGCGGTATTAAAATGAGGCGCAATTTCATTTTTATTTTGAAACAGTTTTTTATGCATCGCTAATGTTCATATCGCGAATAATGAATTAGAATAATTAAAAAAAAATGGTAGAATTTATCCTGGAATATCTGCCACATACAGTGGCACTGTGACATGCATAACACGCACACATTACACACACATTGACACCACACCGCCCACCACACACGCATAACACACACAATCACACACACACAATCACACACACAATCCCACAGTTTGACGCACAAATTCTCCGGGCTTGTGAGAGATGAGGCCAGCTCGCGGGAAAAAAATGTCAAGACGCGTGCTGAAAACGAGGCTGTGATATTTGGATATCGAGGTCGTTAATAGGCCTACTTTCCCAAGGTCGTCCCGAAATAGATGGCACAATCTGGGTTCTTTTTATTGGCACATTTCTGTCGAATCATTTCCTTTCTTTTACAATCTTTTAACTTTTTTACCTTATAAATGTTCTACCTTTTCTTTTTAATATTCTTAAAATTTCATAATACATCACTTGAAGTGCTTCACTTATACATTTCTTGCATCAAAAACAAAAATGCTTTTATTATGGGTTTTTCGTATTTTTAAGGCATTGTTAAAAAAATTAGATTTTTTTTTTAAGTTAACCTGCAGTCGTAAATTTGTAATTTGCCTTAATATTTCTTGCACACGAAAGAAAGTAATAAAAATATTTCTATAATCAAACAGATATCAGTTTTTGCTTCATTAGCGAAATTGTGGGACTCCACCTGACCTAGCCTATTTATTTTTGGCAATCGACACACATAATATTCCACTCTCTGGGTTGCCGGATTATATGTATGTGTGTGTGCGTGCGTGTTTGTATATATATATATATATATATATATATATATATATATATATATATATATATATATATATATATATATATATATATATATATATGTATGTATATATATATATATATATATATGTATATATATATATATATATATATATATATATATATATATATATATATATATATATATGTATATATATATATATGTATATATATATATATATATATATATATATATATATATATATATATATATATATATATATATGTATGTATATGATACAACCCACAAGTGGAACATACACGTGTACATGTGTTTTGTTCGATGCAGTTCCGATACCTTATGTTAGCATTATTTTTCTTGTCGCTAGTCTGACCTGACCCCATTCCTGGATGGTCTGGCCTGGGGTGACTTCAGTACAGTGTACAAGAGAGTGGGGGTGAGGTGAGGTGGGGCAGAATAATGGCAAGGTGTTGTGGGCTGGGGTGGGGGATGGGTGGTGGCGCGGGGGGTGGGGTGGTGTAAAGGTCACCGGAGCAAGGAGATCGAGTCCCCGGGATCCAGATTTGTTCAAGGTCGCGAGTGCCGGGGTGGGGATTTAGTGACGTCAGATGTTCTGACGTCAGAGGTCCAGGAGTGGAGGCCGTGTACGTGATCGGTGATCGAGAGATTGGGGGGGGGGGGGGGCGGAAGGAGCATGGACCAGCGAGGGGTGTTGGGGGATGGGGTGGCTGGAGAGGAAGGAGGATGAACCAGCGAGAGGTGTTGGGAGAGGTGGGGGTGGCTAGAGAGAGGAAGGAGTATAGACCAGCGAGGGGTGTTGGGGGAGAAAGGGTCATTATTGTTATGGTTGATGTGATTAGTTTTAGGATAGATGATTATCCCCGGGTTTTGTGAATTAGCCTCCATGTTGGTTAGAGACTAAACACTGAACCAGTGCGTTCTGCCTGTAGCAGGACACACCTATCCTGACAAATCAGTGCCAGATTTGGTATTTGTGTCAGAACAAGGTGAGGTCATAGGTCTGTCATGAAAAATGTCACGCGTTCGCATTAAATCAATAAAAATCCTTGCCAGTATTTTAATTTTCAATTGTATGTAACCAAAAACTACTTTTTTTTTTAAAAAAAATCATTTTCACATGATATTTTATACCCGGAACATCGGAGGTCATGGGAGAAATTATAGGCCTACTCGACCACTTTATAAACTATAGAATGTCGGATAAATGAAATAATAGCATATTGTATAACACATCTCAATAACACGGTAAAATATAGGTTATTTCCCTTGTCCTAAATGTCTGGCTAAATCTAGAAAAAAAAAAGAAAAAAAAACTGTTACAATGGAAATAAAGTTTAAAGTAGTATTAAAATATATACTTTAATGTTGCTCTATATATATATATATATATATATATATATATATATATATATATATATATATATATATATATAATGTTGCAATATATATATATATATATATATATATATATATATATATATATATATATATATATATATATATATATATATATATATATAATGTTGCAATATATATATATATATATATATATATATATATATATATATATATATATATATATATATATATATATATATATATATATATATATATATATATATATATATATATATATATATATAAGCAACATATAATATATAACTAAAATATAAATATTTAAGACACCTCATAAAATGTTATAAAATTATAATTAAACATTAATAAATTCTAGTATCGTCGGTTGTTGTTGTTTTCTTGTCTATTTGTAAACGTTTAAAAGCTTAGGAGGGGGGAGGTAAAATAATAGTGCAGACGTATAGCAGAGGTACATGGAAGAATTACCCTCACACACACACACACACACACACACACGCGCGCGCGCGCGCACACATAAACACACGCAATATTAAACTACGATAGTTCATTCAAAAATCTAAAGGGGCGAACTCAAAAAGGGACAAAACTCTTCCACAGAATAAAGCAGAAAATATGATTTGAACACCAGTTAACCAAACAAAGACGAGGCCGGGAGTTACAGGGCAATAACTCGACAGGGGAGGTAATCCGATTGTGAGCAGTGACTCTTACAGCCCCTGTGTGAAGTAATGTGAACACAATTGAGACGTGATCCAGCACGTGGTCGGACGCTCGCTGACCCCTGCCCTCCGTGACACGGGGTCAATTATGGCCCAACAATAAGGTGTTAAATCTGTTCCTGGGGTCAGCTTCCGGTGGGGAGTGGGGTCAGTTTTTGTTACCCAATGGTGATGGTTTGCTGGGGGGTTAAATGACCTATTGTGAGTGGGCACAGGTCATTTAGCCATGCTGTTTGACATCACGGCGTCATTATATTGGCGAGGAGAAAAAAAAGAGGGGGGGGGGGGTAATAATTTCGGGGTATTTTCAAACCGGTCGTCTAAAATGCAACATGTCTTGCAAGAGCGATAACCCACAATAGAAGTAGTTCCATTTTCTCAAGCACATTTTACAATCATTTAAAATCAATTTTAGCTATTACAGTTCTTTTAAATATGTTTTAGATAATACATTTTTAGTCATACATACTATTTTGTTTTAAAATTCATTAATACTGATTAAATAATTGGTGAGATTTTTTTAACCTGAGCCTGCTGTAGTTAAGAGCCAAATGTAAACAAGACATCGACTATAATTATTGTTGGATAGGATACAAGTTTAGTTGGGTGTTGTTTTTTATGTCAGTCTTTAAGAAGACTATAAAAAATATCAGCCTCTGGAAATTCTGTCGAAAATGTCAGCCTTTAAAAAGACTATAAAAATGTCATCCTATGAAAAGACTATAAAAATGTCAGCCTTTAAAAAGACTATCAAGAATGTGCGCCTTTATAGTTTAAGATGCCTGTCAAGTAACCAGGTTTAATCACAGTATCAATAAATAAATCATCCACACATTAACATTGGAACAGACACCTTTTTTAGATATTTAGCAACAATTCATTTTATAAAGATGGCGCTAATATCGGTCTTGTTTTGTCATCATTATTTTTAGATTGCCCTTAACGCTATAGTACACAGCGTCCGTTCTACCCCCCCCCCCCCTCCCCTCTGCTCGCCACGCGGTGACCACCGAACTGACTTAATGACCTATTCTCCGCTACCGTTCCCCAAGATTACTTTTCTTTGGGCCGCTGGTCAGTCCTCTCGGCTTGACCCCTGCCCTAGCCTTGGCTTAGTCAGACTGACCAGACGGGCCGGCAGGATTCCTGACTGATCGTCCCTCCCCGGTATGGGGAATTTATTTTCAACTTCACCAGCTTCGACCTGGGACTGGTGGGGGGGCAGGGGGCAGGGGGGGGGGGGTAGAAGGTCAACTGAATATCGACCGCACGAGAAAGTATGGGCTGATCAGTAGCCAGGGAGTTGCCGTGTTAATTACCGAATAATTTCCACCAACTTTTTTTTTCTGTTAAAAAAAAAGAAAACAACACAGAAACTGCATACAATTTTTTAAGTACTTTGTAATTGTGTCGTAATTAAGTGAAAATAATTACCGGCCGGTCGACTGCACTGTAACCCAGTCAGCAGAGTTTCGTCCCCCACCCCGAAGAAAGTCTACCGCCCCCCCCCCCCCCCCGAACGAGATGGATTTTATATAGTAAACATACACTTTAACTAGTGTCCGTCCGTCCGCCCCCCCCCCGAAAAATGTAGACCCCCCCCCCCCGGAAATTTCAAAAGCCCAAGCCCCACCCCCCCCCCCCCCCCCGGAGAAAAAAGTCTGGAAGAAACAATGCCTGTCAGCCGGTCAGTCGTACTGTAGTCAGGTCAGCGAATTTGTTGTTTCTCAACCCATTGACGACACTGATCAACTTTAACAAACAGCCAGATTATGGCGCTGTCAACCCTTTCATGGTTTTTTTAGCAGCTCAAATAAGGAGTCGTCGTACGAAGCCGTCATAAGCCTGTGTAACATTTTATATAAGTCTAATAGCTAATCAAACTATAGAGCAGTTCGCTGGTTTACCCTACTGTGATGTTTAGTGTTTAAACGCTTAATTTCGAAATATCGAACTGCCCAATATTCATTCAGTGTTTCTTCCAGACATTTTTTTTCCTGGGGGGGGGGGGGGCACTTGAAATTTTAGGGGGGGAGAGGGCGGACACTGTTAAAAGTATATATTCACTTTATAAATTCCATTTCGTTCGGGGGGAGGGCGAACACTGTTAAAAGTATATATTCTCTTTATAAATTCCATTTCGTTCGGGGGGAGGGCGAACACTGTTAAAAGTATATATTCTCTTTATAAATTCCATTTCGTTCGGGGGGAGGGCGAACACTGTTAAAAGTATATATTCTCTTTATAAATTCCATTTCGTTCGGGGGGAGGGCGAACACTGTTAAAAGTATATATTCTCTTTATAAATTCCATTTCGTTCGGGGGGAGGGCGAACACTGTTAAAAGTATATATTCTCTTTATAAATTCCAAGTGATGCCTGGAAGAAACTATGTATTCATTCTAAATTGGTCATTACATGCAGTTGATTATAAATTACCAAAACCAAACAAAAAATCTGCAGAAAACAAAATCAGAAAAATAAAAAAGAAATGCGTGGCTTCATCCAACATTCGTATCTTCTCGTACGTGCGCGACCAACTTCACATATTAAAATAATTTCTTATTTGCGACTCAACGCGGGGGTAAATTCCAAGCGAACAAAACAAAGCCTGGTGGGAATTTCCAATCACCTACAAAACACGTGTAGAAAATTAAGATGGATACGAAATAAACATCAATTATGTTGGGTTTTCAAAATTCTGACAATGGTCAGAAAAGTTTGAGACATGGATTTTTAAAAAATAATATTGTCCATTTTTTCAATAGATAATTATAATTGGTATTTTGGTATGTGAATTGGGGGGGGGGGGTGAACAACAGTATCCGTGTTTTGTTATCATCATCAGTGGGTGTTTGTGATAGGTTTAGACACACACACACACACACAAACACATACACTCTGTTTCATCAGACACCTCCCCCCCCCCTCCCCCAGTGGTCAACATGTTTGGCTGGGGAAAGTACAAAGTGCTGATAAATATGGTCCAGTCGCTGGGGGCGACAGAATGAGCTGGGGGGGGGGGGGGGGGGGATGTAACAGTTTTGCTGGTGTGGACGGAGGGTGAAGGGACAAAATAACCTGTCGATGTTGATGATCTCTGTAAGGTCAGCTTGACATCCAGACTTGATATTTTTTTGTTCGTAGTTAACCTGCTCATTGTCAAGGCCAAGGTCAAGAGCCTGGTAGAAGAAACGTGCATAGTAAACCAAGGTGGTGTTTAGGACTGTTAAAATGCAGGTGGAGTAGAGTCGAATTATTTTGTTACGAGCGAAATATTGTGTTTTTATAACCAACATATGTTCAGGTACCAATAATAGCTGAGTACAACCACCGAATTAAATATTTAATTAATTGACGAAGACAACTCTATCCATGTCAGTCTACTTTTGAGAAATACCAAGAAGATAGCAAGTTTAAAACGCCGTAGAACTTTGTATCAAGAACCGTCAATAATGTACTGTAGTGTGACAAAGTACATTTTATTTTTGTTAAATTGTAGTAGCATAGTGCAGGACTAGATACTGAACAACTGGGATAGTGAACTGCTGGGATAGGGAACTACTGGGATAGTGAACTTCTGGGATAGTGAACTTCTGGGATATGGAACAATAGGGATAGTGAACTAGTGGGATATGGAACTAGTGGGATAGTGAACTTCTGGGATAGTGAACTTCTGGGATAGGGAACAATAGGGATAGTGAACTAGTGGGATAGGGAACTAGTGGGATAGGGAACTACTGGGATAGGGAACTTCTGGGATAGGGAACAATAGGGATAGTGAACTAGTGGGATAGGGAACTAGTGGGATAGGGAACTACTGGGATAGTGAACTTCTGGGATATGGAACAATAGGGATAGTGAACAACTGGGATAGGGAACTACTGGGATAGTGAACTTCTGGGATAGTGAACTTCTGGGATATGGAACAATAGGGATAGTGAACTAGTGGGATATGGAACTAGTGGGATAGTGAACTTCTGGGATAGTGAACTTCTGGGATAGGGAACAATAGGGATAGTGAACTAGTGGGATAGGGAACTAGTGGGATAGGGAACTACTGGGATAGGGAACTACTGGGATATGAACAAGTGGGATATTAACAACTGAGAGGAAGAAGTACTGAAATAGTGAATACGTTCAATACTGTACAACTAGTGAACACAAAAGTGAATGTCTAGGATAGTAATCATTTGGGAGGGTCAGTGATTTTGAGATCGATTGACCGGGGGGCAATGATTGGGATCGCAACAAATTATTGTATGTTATTGCAAGTGTCTGAGTACATTGACAAAGAGATGTACAGATTGTGATGGTTCCGACATTGTTGTTTGTAGCGAAACTAAAATGTAAACATTATTACATTTTTAAAAACTATATAATAAAAAGATGAAAAACAGTTCAGATCTTTTTTCACGTTAGTATGTGAAGGAATGGTGTGGTTAGCACTAAGGACAGCAGCCTTTAGTTTCCCCAACCACAGTCAGGTACCCTTAAGAACTATGTGGACTTAAGTCCGAACAGAGATCCGAACTCTAGACCTTGGAGCATGAGTCAAATGTTCTACCACACAACCACGCCGTCCCATGTGATACCGTATTTTTAGCGCAATTTCCATACAGACAATTGCGATTATAACTCGTCAAGGATGGATGTGTGTCCGATGTGTGTCCGATGTGTGTCCGCAGCTTTAAGTCGTATCTCCTCCTCAACGAAGCAATATCGAGGACTAGTTCCAAAAGCAATTATGTTAAGCAAGTTCCGAGGATGATTGTGGGCCAAAACATTTCCCGGAATTCCTTCCTGGATTTCCCGGAAAAGCCAAAAAACCTCGAAAAAATGCAGCTTTTGGCCCATATCTCGGCAACTAGACCACTTAGCGACTTGAAACATTTACCAATCGATTCCTGCCATAATTTAGAACAATATTGCCGAAGAAAGTTTTCAAAAATATCCTTTCGTTCGGTCACAAAAAATTAATTAAGGAAATTGCGCAAAAATTGTCACTAGACTTTTTATTAACTTGTATATTGTATTGTGTGTCAGGTGATTCAAAATATATGATTTGTCATTTGCCAACGTTTTTAAACCGATTTTTTTTTATTTTCATGTTTCAACAAGTTATTTTGAAATCACAGTTTGGTTGATTTTGTTGGCTATGAACAAGTACAATGACGTCCCGTTGTTTTGGTGTAAGGCTAGGCTAGTTCTGTGTATAGCCCTCGTGACGTCACTGAGCCAACCCAAGGCCTAACTTGAGCAAGGGAAGTAATGGTGTCTGGTTATTGTTTTGAACTAAAACCAAGGTCAGAGAAACAGATGAACTCTACTTCACCTACCTCACGGAGCATCTGGTCTGAGATAACTCCAAAACGTCTGATTTAGTTGTGTAGACCAGCTTGGCTAGTGGATTGATGGAAGACATAATGATGGCGTCAATGCCCTGACACATGCCTTGTCAGCAAGGGCACGTCAGGGGCATCTCGATGGGGCATACTGTACATAGCAGGTTAGCGTACACACCTGTACATTGCTATGTACACGTACATACTAGAAGAACTGATGAAATATCTACAGATGATAGGTAAGTTTGCTATTGTTTGTTTTTTTTTAACATTAGACAAACAATAACAAGTTTAGGTGTATACAATAACAAGTTTAGTTGTAAGCAATAACAAGTTTAGCTGACTGTATGAGCCGGATGTTTTTACACAGGTCAATAACATGCTTTACGTGCATGTAGTATTTGTCATTAGGATGGGTAGTTAAAATGGCGACTACTCCTCAAGCCTATGTGACGTCGTGTCGCGCTTCAGCGTGACGTCATGACGACTCAAGTCAATAGATTATGGCTGGGTATTTACAATTTGACCTACAAGTAGTACGAGCCGAAACGGACCCCCCCCCCCCTCTCTCCCCCCCCCCCCCCCCAACATATAAGTAACAACTTGATAGTATTACTTAACCATGACATCAGTGTTGCTTTCAGACATTTTTTTCTCCGGGGGGTGGCGGGGACACTTGAAACTTTCGAGGGGGTGCACTTGAATTACCAAGGTGGGGGCGGGGGAAAACTGGTTTAAGTATATATTTTCAATTTAAATTAGGCCTATCTTTTTTATCCGGAAGTGGGGGTGGGGGAGGGGGTGGAAGAAGAGATGACTGAAAGAAACTCTGCATGATAGGGTGTCACTCGGTGCACCTACATAAAGCGACATTTCCTCATGTGTATTGTAGCACTGAAACGATAAGCTGAGGTGGTACCTGGTAAATAATTCAATAAATAACAGGAAATAGATTAGTGGGTTGTCGTGTTTTTTTTTCTTCAACCAAACTCAAGCCCAGAGAAGCTGGCACGGTGTGGCGTGTGAAAATATACCTGTACATCCAGGTAAATGTTTTCGTGTCCTTGAAACCTGTCAATCATAACACGTGGTAGGTCACATGCTGCTACACGTCCCCGGGGGCGGGGGGGGGGGGTAATGTTATCCTTCTGGAAACAAACAGATCGGGTTTTCGAATATTGTCAGTAAACATTTCCAAGGGGAAACTACTCGTTTAGTTTTTTTTTTTAAAGAGATGTGATAGCGTCCCTTGTTTAGCGGTAGGAAAAGGGGAGCTAACACTGCACGTAGGAAATGTACTGTAGTTATCGGTGTAGATTTATTTTTAAACAATACAATACCAAATCATTAAAGATGAAGTAGAGTTTATCTGCTTACCGCTAATGCTGTAGCAGGCATGTGCCATACCTAGACCCCTCCGTCCCATCTCCCCCTCCCCCCCCCCCCCTCAGCCTGCTATGGGAGGATTTAATGTTGTATTGAACTTAACGATAAATACCCCAAGTACATTTGTGTAATACCCGGCAATGGTTGCGAAAACTAATACAAATAAAGAATTAGACTAATCATGAGATCAGCTTTTATTTATTCACCTCTGCAAACAGGTAGACTCTACTGTATCTTCACAGTGGCTGGTCATACATGGAAAGGAAACTTTTTCTTTGTTTGCTTAATTTGAGGTTTTAAAACAGGCACTTTGACCACTACCAAAGTCTCCTTACACGTTCATTAAGAGTAAAATGAAAAACAGATTCATCATAAAGTTTAGGACATCCAACACACTGACCAGCTACCAGTCCCCTTACACGTTCATTAAGACTTAAGAGTAAAATGAAAAACAGATTCATTATAAAGTTTAGGACATCCAACACACTGACCAGCTACCAAAGTCAACAGACACGTCCGGCTTTAAAAAACTGACATTTTATCAAGTACCTAAAATGAGACGTCAGCTTTCATTATAAGTCAACGGAACTGCAGCGATTTTTTTTTCTCTTTTTTTTTTTTTTTGACAAATCAATTAGAAGTAGCCAAAGTTGATTTTTAATTAAAAAAAAAAACTTCCACGACCATCCAACGTTTGAAAAGCGACACCCCATAATTTTCAACAGACAAGTCGTCTGTGAATTAATGCATCCCTGAAATTCAAGCCAGGTAGGATAAAATTAATGGGTTATAATTGTCGTCCATTCACCGCCCCCGGATACCTGTCTGTTGTTAGATTTAGAGCCGGGGGGCAAGGGGATATAGTGGGGGGGGGGAGGGGGGAGAGAATTCAAGGTTTCACTGGACACTAAATATCGTCAGCAGCGGGCGACCACGTGTTCAGTCGAGCATGGCCGTCGGTCGGTCGTTCACCCTGAGGTCGACCTGTCCGGAAGTGCATGGTTCCCCCCCCCCCCCTGACCAGACAGTGGGCAGGCTCGTCTCGAGTGGTGTATTGTAAATAAACGGAAGTGTCGTCCTTGTGCATGCGTGCAGTGGGGCAGGTGAAAGGTAAGGAGCATTTGTTGAATAAACTCAAGCGGACGTACGGGGGTGGGGGGGGGGGGGAGAGAAGGGTGTAGGGGGTGACTAATCTGGTTGGGGGGGGGGGGGGGGGGGGGGGGGGGCGGGTATTTTGGGTCTTTAAGTGGTTTATTTTAAAAATTGGACGAGATAGCTAAACCTCGGGATAAACTTTGAGACAAAGAATAATTTAAGGCCAGAGTTAGGTGGGGGGGGGGGGCTACTTTAACTTGGTAAAACGTGATTTTTTTTTTCAATCGAAAACACGAGATCTAAGCTTGTGGCGGTTTTTCAAAGAAAAATTAATTTCAAACACACACCTGGTACGTTTGAAAGAAATCGCTGATTTTTTTTCTAAAGTCAAAATTAGAGGGACTAGATTTGACCACAGACATATGGATAAACAGTTTGACTCTATGTCCAGAGTTTAAGGCATCTCTTTCGATTTCGTTCAACCGTTAAAAGCGGTATTTAAGGATAATATGTCACAAAAATTGATGTTGGGATATTGTCGAAACGCCATTAAATACACATTAGAATAATGTTGAAATAATAGCACATATAATAGAAAAATATTGAAACATCGACATTAATGTTAGGATAATGTTGAAAGATCAACATCAAGTTAAACCGTCAACAGCCAATAGTTAGTATAATGAGGTACCAAAATAGACAAAGGGATAATGTTGAGTTTTTTATAACTTACATATAAATATGCTTATAATAATAATACGAAGGCACATTAAGATTAGAATAATATAAGTTACTCTAAACAGTAATGTAAGGACAATATTACATCAAGAATTTTAAAAAATACACGTGAAAAAGACCTATAATAATAGTATGAAGAGAACGACACACAGGTACAAGAATAATATAAACAAACATACAAAGAAATATTATGGTATTTTTAAAACACAGGTCGCCCAGGTCACAATGGGATAGGAACAAAAAGAATCAGAAACAGGAGTTGTGCTATTGATAAGTCTACATCTGTTGCTCTATCAGGTTTTCTTTTTCTCCGGGTTAAGAATAGTTAGGGCCGGGGGTGAGGGCATGAGGGTGTATGGAGGGGGGGGGGGGGGGTAGTCTCGATCCCTTTCAACCTGCGCCGGCTGTGACGTGACTCCAACTTGACCCTTGAACCTGCAATGTAACAAGGAGCGTGCAGTAAGAGGCGAAGGTCAGGGGATCAAACCCCGAGCAGGGGCAGATAACTCGGGCGTGTTGCAACCAGAGTTATCCGACTAGCCGCAGGTGTTTTTGTCACGTGAAGTGGGGGTCGAGCAGGGGGATGGGGGAGGGGGGGGGGAGGGGTAAGGTACGGGGACCACGTGGGCGATTTGTAGCACGTGCTCATTGCCTTTTTATACATCGTCTAACACACGTACAAAATTTGGTCTAGTTTACCAATCAATGAAGGAAAAATTTGGGCTAAAAGTCAAGTCTAGCTCAAGCTGGCCTAGTAAAACTGTCAAATAAAGAAATAACAAATACTAGTTTGATACAATTTAAAAGTTTATTTTATATAGAACCGTAAAAAAAATAACAAATACTGGTCTAATACTGTTTGAAATTTTATTTCATAAAGAACCGTAAAAAAAAACAATAACGAATACTAGTCTAATACGATTTGAAAGTTTATATTATATTGGACCGTAAAAAAAACAATAATAAAATACTAGTCTAACACAGTTTGAAAATTTATGTTATGTTAAACTGTCAAAAAACAAAACAAAAAAAAACAATAACAAATACTAGTCTAATACAATTTGAAAGTTTATTTTACATAGAGCTGATATAAGATAATAAATAAACTAAATAATGTGAATGTGGTTTCCTTATATTAACTAACCACACATAAAATAAAATATTTCACATCGCAGTGTGTGATTTCTTATGATCGCATACACCAAATATCAGTTTGTTGAAGTTAGTTTATTATTATTATTTTCAGGAATTAATTTAGTTAATAAGAACAATTAGGAATGTTATGTTGTAAATATCATGTTGTATGTTTGATATAGTGTATGGTTATTTATGATACATGTCTGTGAACTGTGATAATGTATGTTTTGATCTGCTTACACATATGTTTACGATCAATTTTTTAAAAACCGAAACAAAATAAATTTTAAATAATTTTTCTGTATGTATTTTTAGCTCATATGTATAAGCAATGGCTGTATAACCAGTAAAAGTAATGACCAATATGCGCCTAAGTCAAGCATAGAAAACTCATACACGCCTAAATCTACATAATCTATACCTGCATCAGGGACCTACCAAATGCTACCTGTTTTTTTTTTTAATTACAACCCACACTGTCCTAATCCTAACGGTAATCCGATCCTTATCGAAGGTCGCAGCTGAATAAATACGAGGGTACGGTTAATCAATAAATAACTTTTTTTCTTTCATAATTTTTTTTCTTTTAAAATATGTTCGTCAAAAATGTTTTTTTTATCCTTCAATAAATTGTTCACGAGCTTAAAGATCAAAGCACAGGTGTAGCAGCGATTATGAGGGTGTGTAAAAGTAAGGGGGAGGGGGAGTTGTGGAGTATTTTAGGAGGGGGGCGGGGAGGATGAAGGGAGGGTGTCTATTGACATGAAATTTCCTGTAGTTTGTCGAATGCGACTCGGTGGTATAGAATGCCGTGGAAGGCAAACAAAGCCCTTTGTGCCGGCCGAAATGTGCAGAGCTGCAGTCAAGATGGGGGGCACGACCGCCCCCCAGTGTCGGCTACGCTTGAACAGATGGCTGACCACTCATTGCACGATTACGATCCGGCTGACCCTTGGCCTTCGTCCTCCGATGACCGCTGGGTTGCTGAGAGGGGGGAGGGGGGGAGGGGGACAACTGGGGACAGGATGACGTGAGGAACGTTACTAGAAAAAAAAATGTTGGGGTGGGGGGGGGGGGGGGGGGGTCAGGGACGGGACAGCTGGTGGCGTCATTGTTGGTTGAGGCGGGGTGGTAACCGGTCAAACTGACGGCCGGATCTTGTGGTAACATACCAGACAGGTGAGGTCAAGTCAAGGCCCAGCATACCGTGTGTGGGGGGGGGGGGGGGTATAAGGGGGGGGGGGGGGGCTATACAATAAGAAGCGGGAGTACAGTGGCCGGTCAAGATGCAGACAAAGTAGACAACTGACAATGTGCCTTTTGCTTCAGATTTTTAAATAGTTGATTTATTAAATCATAAGCCTACATATGTTAGAAGTTAGATGTTATTATTATTGAGACGAGGAAAGTGGCTTTAAAGACTAATATCTAAAGCTAATAGTTATCTCTGCTATAATAGTTGCTGTTGTTTTTTAATTAAGGATAGGCACCACGGATAAAATTTTTTTTTTATTTAACACATTTCTGGTTGTTTAATAAGTTCATATAACTATAGTTGTTAAACTATAGACAAAAATAATATATAGCCGTCAATAGCAGTACTGGTTGCCATGGAAACCGCGAAAAGGTGTGAAAACTAACACCTTTTCAAATCGCTAAGGCTTTGTTCCCATAAGAGATTTTAAAAAGCGGATGAAAGATTTAGATTTCTCAAACCAAACTATACATTTCTACGTTTACTCATTGCGATAGCTTGTACTCAATTTTTTATACAAATTTTTTGGTAAATTTATGTACAAAAATTAGGGGGTGGTGTTACATAAATATCAATATTTCCTAAAGTATTGTAGTAAACTTAATGTACAAACGTAGTTTTGTAGATAGTATAATGCTGAATGCACGTGGAATATTTTATTCTTGTATGACAAAGGGTTCCAAAGCCTTAGCGATTTGAATGTTGAATTTTGAGTAAAAATGCAAAGTTGAGAAAACGTGAAAAGAAGAGCGGGAAAAGGCACGGTGCGTTTTCTCTTATAGAAAACAGAAAAAAACGTATTGTTATATGTGGAAGAACCATTTGTCTAATAAAATACGCTTTGATTTATGTTGTAAGCTTTAGATAGATTTTTTCTATGTAAGCAGAAAATATGTATACAACAGGTAATGAATGTATGACTATTAAGTATTACACATCCTATCAATTGAGCGGTATTCTCAGAACAGCTATCATCAAACCAGATCAACTTTTGTTTGTTAGCCGGTCTTCTCACTTCAATACAATGTCTATCCCTACTTAAATTGTAGCTTACACAAGTTTATTGCCTTATGATAATAGCCTACAACACAACACTGGGTACAATGCTTGAGGCTAGACACGCCCCTTCCACCCCATCCCACCGCTGGATAGTGCGTGAGGAACCGATGAGCCATAGATTACCAATGTTCATTCAACCCTGAATAACACATCTGTGTAGATAGGGTCAAGTACAGGGCCTAAGTGAATGCTTTCCAGCTATCCTATCTACTACTATCTAGTATTTACATTCGTTGCTAGCACACCCTATACGGAGAGATGGGCATACACATTAACACATGTGTCGTATACAGTCCGGTGTAAAGCCTGATGAACGCGTTCAAGCCTATCACAGCATGCCGTAACTAGATTATAAACCGGCCGTTGGTCGAATGGCGAGAAGGGAATGAAGGGGGTAAAGGGGATGGACAGTACATTCTTCAAACTGATAGTCATGTCCATGACGCATTGTTTCAGCTTAGTATAATTTTAAAGCGTACGCAACAGTGTTTAATATTGTTCCAGTGATAATTAACAGTACATTTCTAGGCAAATTTTCAATTATTAAACTTAATGTTGTTGTATAACTTTAAAACAACAAATAGAAGAGTATACGCAAATGAGGTAAACAAACGAGACAGGCGATTGTTTTGTTTATCTAGAAACAAGATGGCTGCCTAGCACACGTGGTTAGTTGCAACCTATCGTGAATTATTTTGATTTACTGTACTATAATATGATTGGTCAAGCGTATCAATGAACCTCTTCCCATTCATAAATTTTACGCGCATGCCCTTATATGGAGTTTAATATAAAATTTTACTTTGAAGAAAACAACTTCTATCCCAATTATTTTTAGAACAAAAGAAAAGGTCACTACACCAGCGGGTACACGAGTGCTTGGCCCTTAGATTGCTGTAAAGTTTATGGTGCCTCGCGGGCAATAAATGATGTAATACCCGCTCGAAGATAGCCGCTGTCCGCGTAGTAGTGTGAAAACTTGCCGGGGGGTACCATGTTTCACATCGCAATAAACGGATAACCGTAAGCTGTAGAAGTCCGAAATGTTCGGGTTAGATAGATAAAAGGTATTAGTATCGAATTAAGAAATAAAAATTTTGGGTAGCAAAATTAACATTTTATCGAAAACATGGGTTTCTTGTTCCCTTAAATGAAATGATAATTTTTGGCATTACTAACTCCATCGTTGAACCACGTAGTAGAGAATACTTTTTGCTAGCGTCGCTACCTTGGATCTAACCTAATCTCCTAACTCTCAACTTATAATCACCCTATCAGGCCACATCCCTTAACCATATCCTCAGCATTAACCTTAATCCTAACCCTAACAGAAGTACAGAACGGGGGGAGGGGGGAGCGACACTGCTACCATTATGTTTTTTTTTCTTGACTGAGTTTTTATGAAATCGTAAAGTCATTATGTAAATTTCTCTGAGGGTCATTACATTTGCCTTGACTGTGAATGGTCCGTGGTACCCCTGTTCGGCCATAAACAACAGATTGCATTAATTATCACCTTCACAAAACAGATGACCGCGTGCCATTAAAAATAACCTCGAACCCACACGCGCCGTCCCAGATAGTTTTTGAAAAAATATGTTTGTGGCGAAGATTCGCGGGAATCAAATAACCCGCGTAGAAATATTCCAAAAATATATTTTATTTTTTTTCCCTTAACGCCCACGCTCAAGATTTTTATAATTCATATGAATATCTGAATAATTCGACATAAACATGAACACGGTCATTTTCGGAATTATTAATTTTATTTTTTTAAAAATGGATTTAAAAAGTTGTGTCTTATCATGCGTCGGATTAGGATATTCTTGATTTCATATAATCCTGACACATATAATGCGATGTATTAATCGCCTTTTCAGTGTTGTGAAACCGCCTGCCTTTAGTGGGGTATTGAAATGGTAAACAGACGATTTACCGCCATGGTCCAGGGTCAAGGTTGAAGCGATTTTTTGCGGTCAACTTTTTTAGTTACGTTGCTAGTATCGGAATAACAAACACTTTTTTTTTACAGCTGCGTGACTTTTTGAGATGTGTGTATATGCTGTGCCCATCAAGGTAAACTATTCGCATAGCAGCAACAACATAGCCCAAAGCCAGAACTACAACACAATTCTGTATTACCCCGACTTATCAATATCTCTTGCTCCTTAATCCTATCAAAAACAAAATAAAATACAGACATACGTACAGTAAAAAGTTACCTATACCAAGACCCTACGTCATCCCTTTCACATTAACCCTAACTACAACAAAATAAAACAGGCATACGTATAGTAAAAATTACCAAGACCCTACACCATCTCTTTCACCTTAACCCTAACAACAGCAAAACACAAGCATACGTACAGTAAAAAGTTACCAATACCAAGACCTACGTCATCCTTTTCACTTAACCCTAACAACAACAACAACACAAGTGCAGTAAAAGTTACCAATACCAAGACCCTACGTCATCCCTTTCACCTTAACCCTAACTACAACAAAATAAAACAGGCATACGTATAGTAAAAATTACCAAGACCCTACACCATCTCTTTCACCTTAACCCTAACAACAGCAAAACACAAGCATACGTACAGTAAAAAGTTACCAATACCAAGACCTACGTCATCCCTTTCACCTTAACCCTAACTACAACAAAATAAAACAGGGATACGTATAGTAAAAATTACCAAGACCCTACACCATCTCTTTCACCTTAACCCTAACAACAGCAAAACACAAGCATACGTACAGTAAAAAGTTACCAATACCAAGACCTACGTCATCCTTTTCACTTAACCCTAACAACAACAACAACAACACAAGTGCAGTAAAAGTTACCAATACCAAGACCTACGTCATCCTTTTCACTTAAGCCTAACAACAACAACAACACAAGTGCAGTAAAAAGTTACCAATACCAAGACCTACGTCATCCTTTTCACTTAACCCTAACAACAACAACAACACAAGTGCAGTAAAAAGTTACCAATACCAAGACCTACGTCATCCTTTTCCCTTAACCCTAACAACAACAACAACACAAGTGCAGTAAAAAGTTACCAATACCAAGACCTACGTCATCCTTTTCACTTAACCCTAACAACAACAACAACACAAGTGCAGTAAAAAGTTACCAATACCAAGACCTACGTCATCCTTTTCACTTAACCCTAACAACAACAACAACACAAGTGCAGTAAAAGTTACCAATACCAAGACCTACGTCATCCTTTTCACTTAACCCTAACAACAACAACAACACAAGTGCAGTAAAAAGTTACCAATACCAAGACCTACGTCATCCTTTTCACTTAACCCTAACAACAACAACAACACAAGTGCAGTAAAAAGTTACCAATACCTGGTAACAGTCAAGTGGTAGTTGATTAAAAAAAAAGGTAACCAAGCCGTTTTGATCTGGCTTGTTTAGAATTTCTCCTGCCTTGTTCCCACGTTTTCTTTAACTTGCTTTCTCTGTGTCTTTCTGTGTTTGTTTGTCTTTCCAATCAAATCTTGCGATCGAAATTTCTGGCACTTCCCAGTTAGCTAGCGCGCTGAAATTTTCAGGGAAGCTTTCTTTTGGATGACCATAGAATATGCAATTGTTATTATTACTAAATTGATCAATGGAAACATTTTATTGAGCATTTTAGACCGCTATATAATCTATATATATAATTCTCCTCTGCGAGCCATTAGAAAAAAAACCAGCGACGCGTACCTCGCGCGCAGTGAAGCGAATGATCCCACGTTGCCACAGGCTTAGGGGCAAATAATTTACTTTGAACCGAGTTTAAAGTTACAGGATGTAGGCCAGTTTGTGGGAGACGATATGGTCGAGTGGTTGGGCACACGATTGCTATCCCACTCGACACGGGTTCAAATCTATGTGTTCTAGTCAGTAACGTATTCACACAACGATTTTTTTTCGAGTTGTCTTTTTACGAGTTGTCTTTTTACGAGTTGTCTTCGTTTACCCAAAAAAAAGTGAAAAGATAAAATCGATAGCAAGATTTTAATGCAAACAGACAAAGACTAAAAAGTAGAAAATAATAATCATTAAAAAAGTTTTAAAAAACCCACGTTTTCTGATTGAACTAAAAAGTAGAAAATAAATACTATACATCACAATAATGCAAGCGATCACTCTACTATAAGCGATCAAAAACGTGGGGCGCCATGATTTTCTTACAGTTTCTAATACTGTTGACTCTCTACAAGCTCCCTAATAAAAGTCAATAGTATTATCTAATCAATAGTAATATAACTTTTACTTCGGCGCCCTACGTTTTTCATCGCTTATAGTAGAGTGATCGCTTGCATTATTGTGATGTATAGTATTTATTTTCTACTTTTTAGTTCAATCAGAAAACGTGGGTTTTTTAAAACTTTTTTAATGATTATTATTTTAGTTTTATGTGCATGATTTAATGCCACTACCCTCAGATGTTTTCGGGGGAGGGGGTGGATCTTCACCTACACTGTTGAATACCTATAAGGCGCCGACCGTAAACTACAAACGACGACCCACATAAAAAAGGGGAGGGGGGGTCTCTTACTTTTACTACGTGAGGAAGGGGGTGGGTAAGGAAAAACTGTAGCATACATTTGTTATCTAAGTGCACTAAAAAAGTGACTTGTACTACGATTTGGGTAAATTTCGACGATAGGGGTGGGGTAATGAATGCGGGGGAGGGAGGGGGAGGGGGTTGGAATGGGGGAGGGGGGGGGGTGATAAGTTGTATGTCATTTACGAAGTGGATATTTTGCAAGTATTTACTTTTTAACAAAACTTTTGAAAAGACATTTTTTACAAACTTTTTTTTTTGTAAACACTTACATTGTTGCATAAAATTTGCATACATTTTTTAAGGACTTATATTGTTGCATACATTTTTTAAAGACTTACACTATTGCATACATTTTGTAATGATAAATTGCTGGATACATTTTGGAAGCTGCTAAGTACATCCGAAGTATGTCCTAAAAACAAGTATAAATAAATCAGAGAGAGATTAATTCGAAAATCCGTCAGTCACCTACTCCCCCCCCCCCCCTTCTCATTTAAATCAAAACACTACAGCCAGTGATTAAGACGACACAGTATATTCAAAAAGATATTAGAAAATGTGTCAATCCCATATTAGACCTGATATTTTCTTTAAATTAAGTTTTTCCTAAAGAAAGATAATAAGGGAAATATTTTTCGGCCCATCTTTATCTGTTGAAATTATTTTTTTATATAACATACAAAGGGAAGCAACCGGGGAATTATTTTTCTGCAAATATGACTGTAGAAGCAACTTAGTTAAGGTATGTACAGTTATCAATTATAAACTCATCTACCTTTTTAATCTACTAATTTAACTAGATTAACAGATTAGTCACCTATTGATCTGCAGGGAAGCACGCTTCTATCAAACCTAACTGAAACCATACAGAATTTTTGGGTTGTTGTTTTTTTTTTAAAATAAAAATTGCATAAATTACCTTCAAATGTGTCATTCTTATATTACTTTTTGTTGTTTTTTTTTATTCCAACAATCTATTAGATATCTATTTGCTGTAGGATAGTTAAAAATCAATGCCTAGTGTTTCTTTCAGGATAAAAAATATTAAATAAATAACTTATTTTAACCAGAATATGCCCCCATCCCCTGATAAAAAATGTCTGAAAGAAACTCTGCCCCTAACTCAATTTATAGATGAACCCACCGTAACTGCACTATATCCTAACACTGTGCTACTCTCAAATAATAACTAACAGTGAACTAATTTATAACATTGTCAAGCAACAATGCATAATTTTAAAATAATTTGAACTTAATATCTATTTAAACGATTTTAGCCATGTCCTTCATTTCTTCAGTCACCATAAACCTTGCAATCAAACGAATGAATCTTTGTGTGAAGAAGGACAGTCACACCGCCCCCCCCCCCCCCCCCCCCCCCCCCCCTTAATCCACGACTTCTGATAGCCATTAATCTCCGACCTAAAGCCCGCCACGTGTGTCACAGCGGAAGCCCTTGATCCCCTATCAATGCGCATGTCCGCCACGCCCATGACCGTTTAGAAACCTATCAAACAGAAGACAAGACGACACGGTCGGGTCACGGGTCAAATCGCCGATTTCAATCGGAAGGGGAGATAAAAGGTTTCTCAATGACTGACTTTCTGACCGCTGTGGCGTCAGAGTCACAGGGTCACCCAACGTCCATTTAACCCTGACCCCCCAACACCCCCCCCCCCCCCCCCCCCGAACAACTGGAGGCTTTGAAACATCATACACCAATTCTTCGATTGTCCCCTTCTGGTTCAACTGAAGGTCGACTGTCTGGAGAACAGAATTTCAACAGGTTTTAAAAAGCTGGTAAAATTTCACAACTTCCTTTGTTGTGAGTTTTTCGATAAAAGATTTGTTTACCAACAATCTGGGTGTCTATCATAGTAGACAAAGCAATCACTAAGCTACCTAACACAATAGGTAAGCGGACTCCAACTAATTGTCCCTTTATAAACTCAAAATCTTGGCGCCTCACCAACAACATCTACCCTAACCTCTTTAGTTAACTATATAGAGCTATATTCATTATACAGGATATTTATAGCTGAAAGTGGGTAATTCATACCCCGTAAGGAAAAATAATTTTTAAAATTTTTTAAATTAAGTTGTAAACAGTATATTTTTACGATGATGCTAGTTTTTTGTAAACTAGACCCAAAAATCATGGTTTTAATGTGTAATTATAAATAAGAAGAAGAGCACGTTAATTTAGACACAAAAAAACATACAAACGGTCCTTATTACCCACATTAGGCTACTTACCATTAGTGAACCAAAAGGTATAACGATTTTATTTTCAGCACTAATGTGTTAATTTCTATATAGCTATTGGTCATTGTATAATTTTAAACATCGAAAAACATTTAGTAATGCATACATAGTTATCGAGTTAAAAATGACCGGTGGTCTTTTATTCAAAAAATTTCAAATTATTTTTTTGGCTAAGTGTATCTTTTCCAGTATATAGACAGAAGAGCCAGGATATGTCACAAAAACCTCCAGTAACCTGTGCTTTGAATTATGGGACCCAACCATTGGATAGAGAACAGTCTACTAATTGAATGTCTGGCGTCTTAAGTTTTATTCAACTTCAAGAGTTCAGCTATCTTTACAAACCATCATTCAAGTTTTTTTTCTTTATAGTTATGTAGTAAGAGGGTTTTGTTTTTCCAGGCGAATTGAAAAGTTAACTCCTAACTATCAGATCTTCTCTGTGAGATTGAATTCAGAGTTTATTTTTTAAATAAAATTAATTAAAGATTTACAAACTTAAAACATAGAAGAAAAAAATAAGACAACCGGAAAATGAAAGGTAGTTAAAATTGTACTATCTAGTCTACACAGGTAAGAACCTTGTGATAAAATAATATCTACCAGGGCGGATAATTAGTACCAGGGGTACCTTCTACCAGCCATTACATGGTACACGTCAGCCGACTTTCACTACCATATGATTTTCCTTTACGTAAGCAATGGGCGAAGTTTACCGAACACAATGTATTTATTAATTAAGGAGATTGATTGTGTCAGCACCAAAATATGTTTCAAACAAAGTAGAATTATCCTCTACAGTAGAACACATTTAGAAAGATAGCCTAAAATTACATCGAAGAGTGACAAAACACAAAAAGTGGCTTACTGATTTTCTTTTACCGTTACGTTCGATTACGTTATTTTTTTTGTCAGCTCATAGATTTCTTCATTCAGAATAATTCAAACGTGTTCCCGCGATTTTTCTAATAGCATACCTGTACCGATTGCCCACCTCTAGCCTATATATATACAGTGGCAAAGCGAGGTCGGGTGTCACCCGGTGCGGCACTTAATGGTGTCACCCCCCACCAAAGGCGTTGCGACCCTCCCCGGGGACAAACTTTCAAGTTTTCGATTTGCACCCCCCTCGAACTTTTGATTTGCACCCCCCCCCCCCCCTCAAGTTGTCGATTTGCACCCCCCCTCAAACTTTCGATTTGCACCCCCCCCCCCCTTCTCAAGTTTTTCTCTATATATTTTGCTATTTTTTGCCTTGGTGTCACCCCCCTATATGGTGTCACCCGGTGCGGTCCGCACCCCCCGCCCCCCTCGCTACGCCCCTGTATATATGTATATATATATATATATATATATATATATATATATATATATATATATATATATATATATATATATATATATATATATATATATATATAACACAAAGCGACTTAGAAATTAACAGATGAAAGTGGGGGTTAACTTCACCTACTGAGCATGCACCCAAATACCAGCTTAGTCCCCCTTGACTGAAGCTAGCAGTATAAAAAAATATGCGTGCGTCTGTGACGTAAGGAGTCTGCGCCACGTAACACAGTGTGTAGATGGGGTCTATGCCCATCACGTGACACGGGCAACCCTCTGAACTTCCTTCCACTGATTACTCGCGTTGGGTGGCACGTCTGGCCGCTAATTACCCGCCACTACGTGGTACAGACGGTCACCAATACATCACATTTCTGACAGGTGTTGGCGGCTATTGAAAGGTGAAAAGGTCGAAGTAGTGAAGGGTTACATTCGGCCAATGCTCCGGCCAGGTTTAATAATGGATGTTTGAAAGACAAAAATAAAGATATTTTCCAATAAAGGCAGTTTTTTTTCTCTCTACGTATTTAGTTTAGGTTAAGTTATGTTTATTGGTGTGAATTGTTCGAGCAAATTTAAGTAGGCCTATAAATTACGCTATCGAACCTAGCTTTTCTTGAGGCAGACGAAGTAGAGTTCACTTGTTCCTGTCACCCCAGCACATATGTTCAACCCGAGACCCAACCGTCTTTACAACCTGTATGCAGTGGCGTAGGCAGGGGGGGGGGTTAGGGGGGGTCATACCCCCCCCGCCATAGACCCCTCGGTATATATAAAAAGTATGAGGGGGGGTGCAAATCAAAAGTTTGAGGGGGGTGCAAATCGAAAGTTTGAGGGGGGGGTGCAAATCGAAAGTTTGAGGGGGGTGCAAATCGAAAGTTTGAGGGGGGGGGGGGGTCCAAATCGAAAGTTTGTCCCCGGGTAAAAATTGGAACCCCCCCCCCCTCCCTTGAGACGATCCTGGCTACGCCACTGCCTGTATGATATAAGTGGATGCTAGGCCGAAATCCAAACTCGAGACGTAATGCTTTGAATTAGTGCGCTCTACAATTCTATAACATCGTCCTATGATTCGAATAGAAGAGCGTAGTATACAACAAAATGACGACACTCTTCTTTTTATAAACAAGGGAAAAGTTAAACGTGGAAATAAACGTATTACTGTTTGAAAAAAAAAAAGGGGGGGGGGGGGGGAGAGACATTAGTCCGCGAAAAAAAAGCCGGAAAGTTTTGCTGGTTCGAACATAAAGAGACGCCCCTTATGCCTCTGAGGGCATCTGTCTGAATCTTAAGCCGCCACTAAAGCGCGCATGTCTGATACCATCTCTCAAGCATCTTGTGAAACCTAGTAACCTTCAAGTCAATTAACCCCAACCAAAATTTCTCTTTCTGCACTTAGAGTTGTCCCAGTGACCTTAAACCTGCAGTGGTTACTGAACTTGTTTCGCTAGACAGCGCAAAGGTGGTTAACTGGTTGTTTTTTTTTAACGCTGGCTTTTTTATTCAATGGTACTTCAGATTTTTATTTATTTTTAAAAGTTTTTTTTACGTGTTTTTTAACCACTAAATTTAAGATGAAAGCTTCGATGTATAAGACTCTCTCGTTAAATTCGCATTAATATTTTTTATAGGTTTAGAAGAGTTTTCTATTTTGTGAATCATTACCTTTACTGTGATACTATAAATATCGGAAAGATAAGTTTTGAGAAAGAGAGTATGTTTGAACTAGGTAAAAAATGTCATACATTATTATAGACTGTTTGAATTTGGCGAATAGCGTGGTGACAGTAAGGAAAGGCAATGTGGGAAGGGGGGGGGGGGGAGGGGGGCGTTATTATTGCATTTATTTTCGTGGGAAAAATATTTTTTTGGGTTAATCACAGTCATGTGATGGTAAGAGAGGTGGCCTTGACATTTGTTGGGGTTATTGGTGTACAAAAAAAACGTTAGATTAGGGGCATACTGACATGTGGGTTATTAGAATGAGATGGCATTAATCATTATGTAGGGTAATTATTACAATAGAGTGCTTTAAAATTAAAAAAAAATTCAGTTAAAACAAAATAATACTGAATCAATAATTATTATAATTAAAAAGTGGTGTTGAATATACAACTTTAAACAGTAAGTTCCATCCTCACGATTACCTCACTTACCATTTTTCTCACCTTACACATTTACCTTTGTACCCTCATCAGCTTTATAAGAAACAAAACAAATTACAAAACGCCCACCTTCCGTCTCGAGTCATAAAACTCACGTGATCTATTTTTAGCCCAAAATCATAATTATCTGTTTGTTTTTTGTCCTGCAAACTTGCCATCTCCTGTATGAATCTGTTGTTGTTTTTATACAGAAATATCGGATTTGTCGTCTGTTATACTCACGCACTGGCCGTCACGTGGCTTAAGTCACGTCTTTAATTAAACCAGTTTCAAAACTATAAAATCACATCAGCTCTGTAGTATTTTAATATAGTTTAGTCGTCAATTTACAGATATCAAATGTTTAGTTGGTGATAGATTTATTTTTATTTTTTAAAGAGCGGGGTGTGGGGGAAGGTGGTGAATTTTAAAGGAAACATTTCAAATTTTCCTGTAATAAAATACCTTAGTGAAGTATTTATAAGGGCGTGGCCTAGCGGTAGAGAGCTAGACTGCTAACATGAAAGACTCACGAGTTCGAATCCGGGTTCAAATCAGTCCCTGAGTCCACCCAGCTCTAATTGGTACCCAACTCACGTTAGGAAAAAAAAGGCGGACCACACTATCACATCATATGCCAAGGTCATGAACTCTTCTTGATCAGCCCCACGTATCTTGACCACGCGCGGAAAAAAAGATGATGTTGAAGTATTTATGTCATAAAATTCCAGTGTGTCATATGAACGCAACCACAACTGTCTATCTACTCAGTTTTATTTTTTGACTCCACCAAGTTGGGTCTACGACATTCCGAATGCTGATTAATCTACTTAATAATTTTGAAACATAAGTGGTCTCCGTGATTAACGTGGTCAATTTCAAATCACGATACGTCTAATTTTTAATTTTAGCGGTCACGCAACTTCTTGCTTGAATTTAGGTTCAATCAGCAAAACAGGCTTTCTGTGAGGCATATTTCTGAGTGACACTACTCCACCCACACCCCCTACCCCATGACGAAAAGAAATGTTTACAGGCCTATATATATATATATATATATATATATATATATATATATATATATATATATATATATATATATATATATATATATATATATACTTTATAATTGTAATATTTCACGATTTTGACTTTTTAAAATATATTTTTTTTTTTTTTTTTTTTTTAAATGAACGCATTACTACAAGCTAAAACAGGGCATTCCATCGGATATCTAAAAACAGGCCCTATAAATAAACTTATTTTTGGATAGTTCCGATTGGCCGGCTCATGTTTCCGCTCCGGGCTGCGAATGCTTTTAGCCAGGTCACGTGTCCAGAGGCACGTGACGAAAGCCGAGCTGGTTTTAATAATTTGAACGAGACAACTTTCTTAGTGTTGGGTTTCAATTAAAATATTGAAAATAGAAATTTAGATGAGACGGAAGATGTTTGTTTGGGAGGGGAAAAAAACATGGATTGGTAAAAAAGTCCAGACATTAACAAAACTTAAATAGACGTTCAAAGGGATCGTACATAAATGACGTCACAGTCACACTTTTGGCACGATAAAAAAGTTAATGCTACACACTAATTTTAGCCGTTATTTCGCATTTTAGAAAACAGTTTTTAAAAATTGTAATAGAAATGTATTAAAATAATATATGTTGATCGAGGTCGGTTAAGATTTTAGAGAAAAAGCGATGTTTTAACAAAAATGTAACCGCAAATTGAGGGGGGGGGGGTGTAGGCTAAGCTGAGACGTCACTTTAGTGGGGGGGGGGGGTGGTAGGTTTTTTTTTACTAGGTGTGACGGAGGGGAGGGGTATGTAAAAAATCGTTATAAAAAGCGTGACGTGATTTATGGATGACCCCCAATCTCTCAACCACAACCACCCACGACCTTGATAACTTACACTTACACATCCCTACACAAAACACATACACAATACACACACACTCACTCAGATAAAGGCCAACACATACTTGTATTTTTACAAGCTTTTATTTAACTCACTTCCTCTGTCGTAAGTCTGTCGTCAGTCTAGACGGAAACGCAGGAGTGAAAATTCGGACAGTTCTACTTGACCGACACGATTCACAGTTGGCACGTGGGTCAAGACATGAAGACAATGCAATCTGAAACTAAATTTGACTTAATTGGATGCCTAATTGATTTTTTATGAATTAATTAAAATTTGGACCGAATTAGTAGACATGTCTAGCCAACCACACCACACGCGTCATCAATAGCTGCGCCATCACGACCACGTAATGGCTGCGTTCAAAAACCATTGCGCGCCTACTGAACGTGATATTCAGTAGGCGCGCAATGGTTTTTAGTCATGTAACTCTATTGTAGATAAAACATGTAAAGTACTGAAAAAAAAATTCATAAAAAACGTTTTAATAACAAGCTTTTATGTAATGATGCACTAAAAAGTAGAAAATAAATTATAGACTACTATTTAAATAACTATAAAGAAAAGCGTGGGTGTCTTCCTTAACATTAGTAAAGGTATCCAATAGATACTAAAGTGACCCACGCTTTTCTTTATAGTTATTTAAATAGTAGTCTATAATTTATTTTCTACTTTTTAGTGCATCATTACATAAAAGCTTGTTATTAAAACGTTTTTTATGAATTTTTTTTTTACAAGCTTTTATTTAACTCACTTCCTCTGTCGTCAGTCGTCAGTCTGTCTAGACGGAAACGCAGGAGTGAAAATTCGGACAGTTCTACTTGACCGACACGATTCACAGTTGGCACGTGGGTCAAGACATGAAGACAATGCAATCTGAAACTAAATTTGACTTAATTGGATGCCTAATTGTTTTTTTATGAATTAATTAAAATTTGGACCGAATTAGTAGGCATGTCTAGCCAACCACACCACACGCGTCATCAATAGCTGCGCCATCACGACCACGTAATGGCTGCGTTCAAAAACCATTGCGCGCCTACTGAACGTAATATTCAGTAGGCGCGCAATGGTTTTTTATTACAAGCTTTTATTTAACTCACTTCCTCTGTCGTCAGTCTGTCGACAGTCTGTCTAGACGGAAACGCAGGAGTGAAAATTCGGACAGTTCTACTTGACCGACACGATTCACAGTTGGCACGTGGGTCAAGACATGAAGACAATGCAATCTGAAACTAAATTTGACTTAATTGGATGCCTAATTGATTTTTTATGAATTAATTAAAATTTGAACCGAATTAGTAGGCATGTCTAGCCAACCACACCACACGCGTCATCAATAGCTGCGCCATCACGACCACGTAATGGCTGCGTTCAAAAACCATTGCGCGCCTACTGAACGTGATGTTCAGTAGGCGCGCAATGGTTTTTAGTCATGTAACTCTATTGTAGATAAAACATGTAAAGTACTGAAAAAAAATTCATAAAAAACGTTTTAAAAACAAGCTTTTATGTAATGATGCACTAAAAAGTAGAAAATAAATTATAGACTACTATTTAAATAACTATAAAGAAAAGCGTGGGTGTCTTCCTTAACATTAGTAAAGGTATCCAATAGATACTAAAGTGACCCACGCTTTTCTTTATAGTTATTTAAATAGTAGTCTATAATTTATTTTCTACTTTTTAGTGCATCATTACATAAAAGCTTGTTATTAAAACGTTTTTTATGAATTTTTTTTTTTACAAGCTTTTATTTAACTCACTTCCTCTGTCGTCAGTCGTCAGTCTGTCTAGACGGAAACGCAGGAGTGAAAATTCGGACAGTTCTACTTGACCGACACGATTCACAGTTGGCACGTGGGTCAAGACATGAAGACAATGCAATCTGAAACTAAATTTGACTTAATTGGATGCCTAATTGTTTTTTTATGAATTAATTAAAATTTGGACCGAATTAGTAGGCATGTCTAGCCAACCACACCACACGCGTCATCAATAGCTGCGCCATCACGACCACGTAATGGCTGCGTTCAAAAACCATTGCGCGCCTACTGAACGTGATATTCAGTAGGCGCGCAATGGTTTTTTACAAGCTTTTATTTAACTCACTTCCTCTGTCGTCAGTCTGTCGACAGTCTGTCTAGACGGAAACGCAGGAGTGAAAATTCGGACAGTTCTACTTGACCGACACCATTCACAGTTGGCACGTGGGTCAAGACATGAAGACAATGCAATCTGAAACTAAATTTGACTTAATTGGATGCCTAATTGATTTTTTATGAATTAATTAAAATTTGGACCGAATTAGTAGGCATGTCTAGCCAACCACACCACACGCGTCATCAATAGCTGCGCCATCACGACCACGTAATGGCTGCGTTCAAAAACCATTGCGCGCCTACTGAACGTGATGTTCAGTAGGCGCGCAATGGTTTTTAGTCATGTAACTCTATTGTAGATAAAACATGTAAAGTACTGAAAAAAAATTCATAAAAAACGTTTTAAAAACAAGCTTTTATGTAATGATGCACTAAAAAGTAGAAAATAAATTATAGACTACTATTTAAATAACTATAAAGAAAAGCGTGGGTGTCTTCCTTAACATTAGTAAAGGTATCCAATAGATACTAAAGTGACCCACGCTTTTCTTTATAGTTATTTAAATAGTAGTCTATAATTTATTTTCTACTTTTTAGTGCATCATTACATAAAAGCTTGTTTTTAAAACGTTTTTTATGAATTTTTTTTAGTCATGTAACTCTATTGTAGATAAAACATGTAAAGTACTGAAAAAAAATTCATAAAAAACGTTTTAATAACAAGCTTTTATGTAATGATGCACTAAAAAGTAGAAAATAAATTATAGACTACTATTTAAATAACTATAAAGAAAAGCGTGGGTCTCTTCTCAAATATTAGTAAAGGTATAAAATAGGTACTAAAGTACTAAAGTGCCCCACGCTTTTCTTTATAGTTATTTAAATAGTAGTCTATAATTTATTTTCTACTTTTTAGTGCATCATTACATAAAAGCTTGTTATTAAAACGTTTTTTATGAATTTTTTTTAACTCACTTCCTCGTCAGTCGACAGTCTGTCTGTCTAGACGGAAACGCAGGAGTGAAAATTCGGAAACTTCTACTTGACCGATACGATTCACAGTTGGCACGTGGGTCAAGACATGAAGACAATGCAATCTGAAACTAAATTTGACTTAATTGGATGCCTAATTGATTTTTTATGAATTAATTAAAATTTGGACCGAATTAGTAGGCATATCTAGCCAACCACACCACACGCGTCATCAATAGCTGCGCCATCACGACCACGTAATGGCTGCGTTCAAAAACCATTGCGCGCCTACTGAACGTGATATTCAGTAGGCGCGCAATGGTTTTTAGTCATTTAACTCTATTGTAGATAAAACATGTAAAGTACTGAAAAAAAATTCATAATAAACGTTTTAATAACAAGCTTTTATGTAATGATGCACTAAAAAGTAGAAAATAAATTATAGACTACTATTTAAATAACTATAAAGAAAAGCGTGGGTGTCTTCCTTAACATTAGTAAAGGTATCCAATAGATACTAAAGTGACCCACGCTTTTCTTTATAGTTATTTAAATAGTAGTCTATAATTTATTTTCTACTTTTTAGTGCATCATTACATAAAAGCTTGTTATTAAAACGTTTTTTATGAATTTTTTTTTTAGTAATTTTTTTAGTCCAAACTTCTCTATTTTAAATTCAAAGCTCCAAAATTTTCTTTTTTTTTTACCCCATCACCACAATCATCTCTAGAACAATCACAGCAATAAAAGCACTCTCCCTTTCTCACCCCCCCCCCCTCTCTCTTGCATTTATCCAAAACATAAATACATCATATTTTTCCATGTGAATAGACCTACATACATATGATCATTTGAAGTAGGTCCATCAGTGGCGTAGCTAGGGGAGGGCCGGTGGGGCGGCACTCCCGGGTGCCGATCCTAAGGGGGCGCAAAAGGGAGTAGAAAAATAAAAAGCTCAGTTTAAGCTAAAGTATTGAATTATATAACTAAAGTTACGAAAATAAACGACTACAAGGCTTTACACACTGATTTAACTGTTTTTTATACCGAGTTTGTGGGGAAGCAACTGGAAATAAGTTCGACAAACCTTTCCAACTTGGGGGAGGGGGGGGGGGGGAGGGAATAGGAATAACTATATATAGAAATCGAATCAAGGGGACAAAATTGATAGTCCGCTCCTGACGCCGGAATGTGTCGCTACGCCTTTGAGGTCTATGTATGACAATTATTATTTCTTGAAAAGGTATCCCTCTGGGTAATTTTTTTTCATTATGAGAATTAACTGAGTTTATACATGTTATTTATAAAATTTAAGGGAAATTTCAGTCTAAATTTGTAAGAACAGAAAATAAATTAAAATCTCCATTATTTTATTTTATTTTTTATTTGCCTACTACATTAGAATTCAATTATCTGATTTCAAAAATAAGATTTTTAATGCAAGGGAAACAACCATATTTTTAAAAGCAAGGGTCTAGCCCGTAGTGTCGAAACGAAAGTAGAAAAATTTTAGTATTGTCCGTACTGTCGAAATTATTTTTTGCTATTTAAAATATTAGATATTGATTATAGTTATAAACGTTTTTGATTTCTTCAAAATATATCACAAATACAATATGTAATTTTGTGTATTAAAAAAAAAATAATCGCAACGTAAATCGGTGTTACAAAATAATCGTACGTGTTAATACTCGATTATTATAAGGGAAAAAAATGTCTAAAACAAGAACCAAAACAAAAAATTACTAAAACAAATAAAATTTTATATTCCTTCGTTTTTGAATTTACAAAAACAAAAATCGTCATTTAAAAACTCAGTTAATGGCATTTTTACAAGCTTTTATTTAACTTGATTGCTCGTGCTATTTCTCTCATGTCTGAGTCAGAGTTTCTTTCAGGCATCTCTTCTGGGGGGGGGGGGGGGGGGGGGGGGATTTAATGGATTTTATATAAAAAAAACATTCTTTTAACAGTGTCCGCTTCCCCCCCCCCCCCCCAGGTGAAAAAAAGTCTGGAAGAAACACTGGCCTGGGTGGAAACTTTGCTAACAAAAAACAAAATTATACCCGAACCGATGGGGTTAAACTTGAATGTCACTTAGGTTAGATCTGATAATGCAATGTGCCACGAACTTTGACATAATTAGAGGTGTTCCGTTCCTTTTTAAAATTAATTAAATATTTCTATGGCCTATAGTGCACACTTACTTATAATTTAAGGCCTATATATAATAAATATAGGCCTTTTTAAAAAAAGAAAAACGTAAATAGTAACAAAATATATGCGTGCACTATAAAGATGTATGGGACGGAGTGGTCTAGCGGTAGAGTTCGAATCCGGGTTCAAGTCAGTAGAGTCCCTGAGTCCACCCAACTCTGATGGGTACCTAACTCACGTTAGGGAAAGTAAAGGCGGCTGGGCATAGTGCTGACCACACTATCTCTTCATATGCCGAGGTCACAGAAACAAGTGAACTCTACTCAGTGGCGTAGCGAGGTCGGGCACTTAATGGTGTCACCCAACCAGAGGCGTTGAGACCCTCCCCGGGGACAAACTTTCAAGTTTTCGATTTGCACCCCCCCCCCTCAAGTTTTTCTCTATATATTTTGCTATTTTTTGCCTTGGTGTTACCCCCCTAAATGGTGTCACCCGGTGCGGTCCGCACCCCTGCCCCCCCCCCCTCGCTACGCCCCTGACTCTACTTCACTTGCTCCATAGACCGTCAGGTTTGAAAGGGAAACTTTACTTTACTTACTAAAAAGATGTAGATCTAGAACTAAAACATAATGACAAAAAATTATTAGCTTTAAACATAATATTGCACCATATTTACATAACTGTTCGTGACTATATATACACCCTTCTCCCATGCATAATATACAGCGATCCATGCTCTATTTATATTATATATATTTGGTTTATATAAAATGTGGTGCATTAATTATTGTGTTTAAAGATAGTCATTTTATTTTATTCTTTTTTTAAGACAGTTGTTATATTTTTTATCAGTATTATTCAACAAATTTAATTTATATCAGTCTCATTTTGTTGCGACCGGGCACCCAAAAACATTTCAAAGTGCAATATTTAACTTTAATTGTGTTTTTCAAGGTTTCTAATTCTAATCTAAATTTAGATGGGTTAGCTGAGCCTAGTTTGAAGTCTTGAGTAGCCTATATGTTAAATGGCCCACTCTCCTGTCACCTGTCTATATAAAAAGGTTGGTTATTGGGCGTTTGACTGCTATCCGTAGGTCTTGAGTTTAGATCCCAGATGTTAACGGTAAAATTGTATATTTGTACCGTGATAGTAGTAAAATCTGTAAATTCAACCGGTAGGAGGGTCTGTGCCGCTTCTCTACCGGGAATATAGTACAACAGTTACTGATATTAAAATAATAACGCTAATAACCTAGAAGGTTATTAATAAATTTATTACAAACTTTGTTTTGCGTATGTGATGTCTTAATTATAAACTTTCATTACACATATAGAGTTTACATAACTTAATAACTTGAGACTTCCAACGCGTACACATGCGTTCGCCTTGTCTGTTAAAATAGCAGTTGTGAGTTGAATGATTGGTCCCCGACCTAGAACGCTGTAAATAGAAGGCATGGCCTACTAAATATTGCTAACATAAACAACATAACTAGAGTTACATGTGTAGGATAGAACAATGTTGTGGGATATAGTAATGAGAGGTACTCATTCAATACAACTCAAGTTGAGGGAAAATTACAACAATATAGATAATAGTAAAATTACATCAAATGCAGACAATAAAACATATGACACTTAAGGTCGATATTATAGATTTCTAGTTTTTTAAAATAATCAAATACCTTCTGTTAAGAAGCGATAACTCCTAATTTCTTGGACGCTTATACCCAGGGTGAGGGTTAGCGTGCAGGTGCGCTGAGCAAGGGCAGTGGTCGGGGTAGAAAGACCGAGTTAATCGGTTACCGGCCCTAATATCGCACCAGCGACGGGCCTGTCCCATAAGCCTTTTCGGCTTGGGATGAGTCACAATGTAGATCTAGCGACTGAACAGTCTAACGGGGGGGGGGGGGGGGGGGAAGAAGAGGGAGGAAGACGCGGAGCACAGGGTGGCGGTAGAATCACATTACCGTCACACCCCCTTTCCGCGCTAAATGTTTTGCTAAAAGTACAACTTTAGCGGACTGAAGTAGCCGTCACAAAAAAATATATATATAGATAAATAAATGGTTAAGGCTATTACATGAAACGTCATAGCATGGTATAATGAGCTATAAGTAGTAACTACAAAGAAGTGTTCAACGGACAAAAAATTGTACATTAATATACGTTGTTGCTTGTATACAAGGTGGTTGAATACAATACTGTGTTACCTTTACTATAGGTAAAATATAAGTGTGATAATTGTAGGTTATACATCTGAGTTCAACAGTGTAAAAGTAAGCTTATATACATAATAAGCAAGTGTCTTAATAATATCATCAGTTAACCATTTAGTAAAAGAAACAATGTTAACATACAAAATAAATTTTACAGTAATAATAGTAAAATACTAGACCGTTGGGGTGTACAAAACCAGATGAGTTATGCTATTATGCTGCAGTTATTCTGCTAAGGAAGTCTGCCAACACATTTTCAGAGCCAGCAATAGGCTGGATGGTAAAGTGATATTCCTGCAGTGTCATGGCCCATCTAGCTAATCTGCTGTTGACAGGTTTTGAGAACTGAAGGACTGTAAGGGGTTTGTGATCTGTCTGGACAATAAAATGTGTGCCCCACAGATATCTAGAAAATTTTGTAATAGACCACACTAAGCCCAGAGCTTCCTTCTCAATAACACTGTAACGTGTTTCTCGAGGTAACAATTTCCTGCTAGCATAAAGTACAGGGTGTAACAGTCCATTGTGCTCTTGTAATAAACAAGCACCTATGGCATATGAGCTAGCATCAGATCTGAGGATAAAGGGTTTAGACAGATCAGGCAATGAAAGGATAGGTGAAGTAGAGAATGCCCCCTGTATTTCGTTGAGTGCCTCTTCACAAGCCCCAGACCAGACAACCCGGTCAGGTTTTCCCTTCTTAACCAACTCTGAAAATACACTTGTTATGTCAGCAAAATTAGGGATGAACTTGCGATAATAGCTGATCAGGCCAATTATGCTTCTTACCTGTTTCTTTGTTTTGGGTGGGTGGACATGCAGAATCTTTTCAATAGTGTTATCTTGTGGTTTGAGCTGACCATTACCTACTACATGTCCTAGGAATTCCACCTCGGGAAAACCCACGACCATTTTAGATGGTTTGGCTGTTAGACCGGCTCTGCGCAGCCGTTCTAAGACTTCTACCAGAGCTTTGTTATGGATCTCCCATGATTCCCCAAATACAAGTAGGTCGTCAAAAAAACTAACTACATTTTCCTGATCTTCAAATACTGTTCGCATGCACCGAGCGAAGGTGGAAGGTGCGTTGCATAACCCGAATGGCATAAAACAAAACTGATATAGTCCCCAGTTTGTTTGAAATGCCGTGTATTTTTTGCTTTCTTCATCAATTGGTATCTGCCAATATCCTTTGACAAGATCGATTTTTGTAAAATAGGCAGCACTTGTGAGTTCGGTAAACAATTCTTCCTGATTCGGAATCGGTTCAGCATCCGTTACCGTTATCTGGTTAATTTGTCTGTAGTCTATACAAAATCTGTTAGACCCGTCTTTCTTTCGAACCAGGACCACCGGTGATGCGTATGGAGAGTTAGATTTTTCTATGATCCCTGCCTGCTCCATTTTTCTCACCTCCTCTAGAATAACTTGTTTAGTTGAGAACGGGGTGGGATATGGTTTTTGAAAAATAGGTTTGCTAGAAGTTAGTTGTATAGTGTGGGAGATAAGATCTGTTTTCCCTGTCTTGCTGGTTATGACATCAGAGAAGTGGTCTAATATCGTGTACAGCTCATGTTTTTGTGTTTCCGTTAGTTTGGGGTTCACCAGTACATCATCAACTGTCTCGGTGTCCTCTAGCGTGAGCGTGGTTACCGTATTGACAGTGTTGTGTATATCATCCTTTTCTTCCATGACAACTGCGTATGCTGCGTGTACACCGTCTGTGTCGGTATTAGAGCTGGTGCTTTGTTCAGGTTTATTCTTCATTTGCTTGCCACTTCGTTTGTGGTACTCCACTAGCATGTTAGCATGATAGGTTTTTTCTTTTCCTTTTTCAAGAACAGTGTAGTTGACGGGGCTGGCTTTCTTTATGACCCTGTAAGGGCCATGCCAGCGTGCCTTTTCTAATTTACCACCCCCTGACGGTTTCATGACTACAACTAAACTTCCCACACTAAGGACTTTATCCTTGGCTTTTTTATCATAGTATGTTTTCATCTTTTTCTTGTTGGCATAGATATTTGCATCATCCCCCATTGTTGCCCCATGTATGTTCCCTATAATTAAGTCTACAGGCGGGTCTTTAAGTAAAGCTGCTTTTGTCCAACCTGTAAAAAATGGTGAATCAACTCTAATCCAGCCTACCTTGTAAGTGACCTTCCTGCCATCAAATAAAACACAAGTGACTGTATCATTATTGCTTTGACCGTATGATAGGCTCTCTCTACAGCCTATTATATCGCAGCCCGTATCTCTCAAAACTTGTACATCTATGTAGTTCACTTGACCAGCAACTACATTCACACCTCGTTCTCGATGATTGCTATCTTGGCAGCCTAAGCTAAAGTGTGAAAGTTTGTCTGAGTTGTTAGTGTGGTTATTTGTTGGTTTAACTGTTTTGATTTTCTTGGCTAGTCATTGTTGACTTTGATTGTGGAAATACCTTGGGCCTGTAGATTGTCCTTCCTGACGAGCATTGCCCCTGTCTGGGTTGGGAAAGGTGGCAAAGTTTCTGTAACGACGACCTTGGTTGTGACCCGAATGGTCGGCACTTTGGCCGTTTGCAGCAGTAGTGTTCTGAGTGGTGGTCTGCGCGCTGGGCCTAGTTTCACGTAACAGGTAGCATTCATCTGTCACGTGACCACGCCTTGAGCAAAAGTTGCATATTGGAACCACTGGCCTTGAGTTATCACTCCGGTTTACGATGGGCGGTTGAGCAGATTTGTGTCGGATTAAACTTTTGTCCGGGTGAGCAATGAGATAATTATCTGCCTGGTCTAAAACTGTGTCTAGAGACATGTCATTCCTTTCTGTGACGAAGTTGACAATGTCTGTGTTAATGGTATGGAGCAACTTATCAACAATCATCAAGTCGCGCAGTGCGTCAAAGGTTTTTTCTATCTTGGCTAAGTCGGCCCATCTGGAAATATAATGCTTGGCTCTGTTGCTGTAGGCTATGATTGACTCGTTGGGTTCGGGTGTTAGTGCATAAAATTTGTGGCGGTATCCTTGTGCGGTTAAGTTGAAATGTCGAGAGAGAGCCGTCTTTACCTCCTCGTATGTGGCACTGGTTCCTGACTTATTTCCCATGAAGCAAACTGGCAACAGATCGGCGGGCATCAACTTGCGCAGTTCATTGGTCCATGTGTCAGGTTGCCATTTATGTTGTTTTGCCTCCTCCTCAAATCGAAGCAGGAAAAAATCAAGGTGATCACCGTCGCCATCAAATTTAGGCAGTGTTACTTTTGACCTGCTCTCAAGCACACCCACGATGTCGAGAGTGGTGGTATTAGCTGTGGACCCGTGTGTCGCATGCATTAACTCCAATTTCTTTAGTTCTATACGCGCTAGTTCAAGTGAAATCTCCTTTTGTTTTGTTTCTTCTATTTTCAGTATTTTTTCGTTTTCAATCTGTTTTTGCCGATTTTCTCTTTCAAGTTTCCTTACTTCTCTCTCTTCATCTTCCTTTTCTTTTTGCTTTCTTTTTTCGTCCTTCCTTACTTCTCTCTCCTCATCTTCCTTTTCTTTTTGTTTTCTTTTTTCGTCCTCTTCCCGTTGTCTTTCTTCCTGCTCCCTTTGTATAACCCATTCTTTCAATTTATCACCTTCGTAGCCGTACGAGCGACCTTCCGCTTTCAGTTCCTCCGCCGTAATCATTATGCTAATTAGACTTGCCGGATCGTGTGTCTTTTCCCCCTGTTAGATACTAGCGGTTGGGCTGTGTAAATAGGCGGATGTGCTGGCACGTAAATATTTTCTTTGCACGTAGGCTTGTTGGCGATAAGTTAAACCTGTTAAATGTACCTGATCAGCCCTTATGCCAGTTGACCCTCTAATAAGTGAGTTGTAAAACGAACAGTTTAATTTGAAGGGGAAACGACCGAGCAAAGTGCAGAGGGGAGCAAGTGAAAAGAAAACAACTACTTTACCGAGAGAATCCTCCGCTGTCAGCAGCTTTAGGCGAGTCAGCAATGATGACAATAGTACATGATGTTAACACAGCAGATGTCCTGCAGAAAGCGATGACAGATTTAATAAAGATAACACAGTCAGTTCCTCTGTAAAAATAACAAAACTAGTGAATATTGCCTAGTTAAGTAAAATACAAATATGTGAAACAGCAAAATTTCAAATACGAGTGGCTAACTCGTGTCTAGTATTTAGTTTGACGAGCCCCCATGTTAACGGTAAAATTGTATATTTGTACCGTGATAGTAGTAAAATCTGTAAATTCAACCGGTAGGAGGGTCTGTGCCGCTTCTCTACCGGGAATATAGTACAACAGTTACTGATATTAAAATAATAACGCTAATAACCTAGAAGGTTATTAATAAATTTATTACAAACTTTGTTTTGCGTATGTGATGTCTTAATTATAAACTTTCATTACACATATAGAGTTTACATAACTTAATAACTTGAGACTTCCAACGCGTACACATGCGTTCGCCTTGTCTGTTAAAATAGCAGTTGTGAGTTGAATGATTGGTCCCCGACCTAGAACGCTGTAAATAGAAGGCATGGCCTACTAAATATTGCTAACATAAACAACATAACTAGAGTTACATGTGTAGGATAGAACAATGTTGTGGGATATAGTAATGAGAGGTACTCATTCAATACAACTCAAGTTGAGGGAAAATTACAACAATATAGATAATAGTAAAATTACATCAAATGCAGACAATAAAACATATGACACTTAAGGTCGATATTATAGATTTCTAGTTTTTTAAAATAATCAAATACCTTCTGTTAAGAAGCGATAACTCCTAATTTCTTGGACGCTTATACCCAGGGTGAGGGTTAGCGTGCAGGTGCGCTGAGCAAGGGCAGTGGTCGGGGTAGAAAGACCGAGTTAATCGGTTACCGGCCCTAATATCGCACCAGCGACGGGCCTGTCCCATAAGCCTTTTCGGCTTGGGATGAGTCACAATGTAGATCTAGCGACTGAACAGTCTAACGGGGGGGGGGGGGGGGGGGGGGAAGAAGAGGGAGGAAGACGCGGAGCACAGGGTGGCGGTAGAATCACATTACCGTCACACCAGAATCAAGTACTTAGGACGTATCTGAGTTGACTCAGATCTGATGGGTACCTGACTATGTTTAATAAAGGTCATAGAACCGACCACATTATTATTATCACTTCTTATGGGTCTTCAATGGTCACGGAAACAGGAAAACTCTTCTTTGAAGTATGCCCTACTTACTGTAAGGTCCGAAATGGTATTTCCACGTGCTTTATTTTTCTGTAAAATTATTATTGTAGTTCAAATTGAATTTCTCGACGAAGTTTAAACTTAGAAATCTTTTTATTTTTTAATAAGGGGTCATCCATAAATGACCTCACGCTTCCCCCTACCCTCCGTCACACATCTTCACAAAAATCAAGACCCCCCCCCCCCCTAAATGACGTCACAACCTCAGTCTACAACCCACCCCCCCCCCCCCCCCCCCTTAAAATTGCTGTAGAATTTTTCTTATAACATCGATATTTTTCCAAAATCTTGTCAGAACTAGATGTATGTCAACGGGAACAGGGCATTTCCACCCTGTCAATTACCCCCTGGATATTCCCCCCCCCGACATTACCCCCCCCCCCCCAGAGTAATTACCCCCCTGTCAATTACCCCCCCCCCCTGTCAATTACCCCCCGCCCAGTAGGACATTACCCCCCCCCCCCGGACAGGGTTAGAGTTAGGGTTAGAGCTAGGGTTAGGGTTAGGGTTAGGGCTAGGGTTAGGGTTAGGGTTAGGTTTCAGGGCTAGGGTTAGGTTTAGGGTTAGGGCTAGGTTTAGTGTTAGGGTTAGGGTTAGGTTTTAGGGCTAGGGTTAGGGTTAGGGCTAGGTTTAGGGCTAGGGTTAGGTTTTAGGGCTAGGGTTAGGGTTAGGGCTAGGGCTAGGGTTAGGATTAGGGTTAGGGTTAGGGCTAGGGTTAGAGTTAAGATTAGGGTTAGGGCTAGGGTTAGTGTTAGAGCTAGTTTTAGGGTTAGGGTTGTGTCTAGCTTTGGTTTTGGTTTTGTGTGAAGTTTTAGGCTAAGGTGGATTCTTAGGTTTTGGTCTTTTTCTTAAGGTTTGGATTAAAGTAGTATATAGGTATAAAATTCTAGTTAGAGTTAGGATTTTAACTTGAAAGGGGGGGGGGGGGTAATTCCCCGGGGGGGGGGGGGGATTGACAAGGGGGTAATTGACGGGGGGGGGGCGGACACTGTCGAAAGTATATATTTTCTATATAAATTCCATTTTGTTCGGGGGGGGGGGGGGCGGTGAAAGAGATGCCTAGAAGAAACTCTGCCTGGAAGAAACTCTGCCTGGAAGAAACTTTGTTCTTGTATTTGTTCTCTCTGAAATTGATTAAACCATCATAAAGAAGTCGCATCCCACCTTGCCGAGCTTTGACTTACGTTGGTATTGTTTTCTGTACTATTGTCATCGTGGATTCTGGGGCTAATCGCTTAAAGTTTGTCAATATTAGTGAATGAGGCTGACCAGGCGAAATTTTGTTTTTCTCTGGGTCACGAGTAAACTTTTCTTCGTCAGATTCTTGTATCTTACCTTGCATCAGAGTGGATGTACTTGAGAAAGTTGGCATTGGAGTAACTCAGCCTTTTAGAGCGGCAAATAGATTGCGGGGGTGAACATGTACAACACTATTTTAGTTAACGAGTAATATACTTGACGTGTAACTAACTAGTACCTACTTATAAAGTTCATGAAGTCTACATCGGTGTTAGAGCCAGAAAGTATTTTATTACCGGTTTACTAACAAACATTAGGGTACTCTTGTAAATTCCCTAAATCTGACATCCTCACCTACTTCTGTAATAAAGGTGATCCACCTCCTCCAAGCAAAAGTTTGAAATTAATCTGATTAATCCTGTCATAAATGAAGCTCTCGTTGTTCATGAAGCGCCGTAACTAGCATCCCTTTCTGATATTAGACACTTGCCCTAACCCCCCCCCCCCCCCCCCATAAACCTCTCGTACATAAAAACTACACTGGTATATTAATCCTTTGCTTTTTATTAAGCACCTGTCAGTGTCATCAAGCCATACATATCTTGCAACATATTACAGCTCAATTAGTTGTACAAGTCCATGTAGTACTTTCAAGCCTATTTACTAGTGATTGAGACATTGTCGCCTGTGCTGGTACCCTACATTTTTAAAAGCTTGTCAGTGGGATATATATACACTTTGCTACAGAGGCGTAGCGCGGGCGTGGAGTGCGAACTAGCGACGTCACTGCTTTGCTATACTTTAATGTATGTGTTAACTATATATATGAAGATTGATAATGTGCATAATTATTTTTTTTAACCTCCCAATACAGATGCATAAAAATATGCAATTTGCAATTCTCTTGAATTACTTTTACTAATACTAGTGTAAATCATAGTAAATGCTAGACATGTTTACTTCACTGTGAGATGAATGCCCTTCCCACTACAAGAAAATTACAGGTGCACAAACTGGCTACTTAAATTTATACTGTAACATGAAGCGATAGTTTACTTGTTTAACATTTTTATTCACATTAAAAGAATACTTTTGATGCTACAATTAAGTAATAGATCATATAGGTTACAAGTGGACAAGTAAGTAGATAGATAAATCAATATTATCAGATTTCAGTATGCTCAATAACTAGACAAAATGGAATCAATACATACAACCTCCACAATAAATAAAAATTTGATGGCAACAGACAATCTCTAATCCACATCTTAATCTAACAAGTTTTTAATATTATATGACTGTGTGTAACTAGACCTTAGTTTCACACACAAACATAAATATATGCATATATATATATATATATATATATAGAAACACATATTTATAAACAAATACTGCGTAGCAGAATATCTCTACATGAAAGCCAACCTAGTGAAAAAATTGAATTTGCACATTCAATCGCTAAGAAATTCAGCAATAGTATCCAACACCTGCACAAAGACTCCAACTGCCAGATTATCCACAAGTTAACCAGCCCTTTTTCAGTGAGTACAGAAATGTTATAAGTATAAGCTTTTCACCAATAAAGTACATCAGACCAAAAGGTTGAAATACAGTGGACCCTCACTTAGCTGGAGGTCTAGATATTGAGGATGCTATACTCTCACTCACATTGACAACAACATGCCCAATCCACGCTAAGCAAACTATGATGAACCTTCTTAATATAGGCTTAATGATCAACTGGAAAAAACAGAAGAGATAAGAATCAACAACAAACAGGAGTTCCACTTAGGATACAAGAAATGACTATTTTGGAGCAGGATCGCTTCACACATCTAGGATCTGTTGTAAGAAGATGGGGGAGCAGATGAGGACATCAAAAGACATCAGCAAAGTATCCAACATCCTCCGCACAATATGGATGTCAAGAGCTGTCTACAGTTTTCCAAATATGACTGTTGAACAGCAATGTAAAATTTGTTCTCCTCTATGGTTCTGAGACTTTCAATAATGAATGGCTGTGTAGCAAACTGAACATCAGGTGGGCTGAAAAAATAACCATCTGTGATGTTCTAACATCCATCTTGAAGAGACGCCTTAATCCTCAGGCTGGTAAATCCTGGGAAACAAAAAATACACATTCTGTAAGAAAATAAAGACAAAGGTTTAATCTTTAAAGAGACGCCCTCCACCAGTTGCTGTTATGGTGACATATTAAAACTGAAATATCTTGAGTGTGGAAATTGTACTAAAATAAAGATTGTCTACAAAGGTCTACCCTTTATTTCAAACATTTGTTTGACAATGTGGCTTTGGCAAACATGCTGACTGATATAGCACACATTTTGAATTAACAGTAAGATATCTGAGTTTTTTACATTTAGAATCAATAGTGTCCACATATTAGTTCATGTATGAAAATATCTTTTTTAGTTTAGTTCAACTCATATATAGCCCTACTAAATATTAAAATAAAATAGCATCAAAATTTTTTTTTAGTTACCAGTTATACTGTGATAGCACCTTCCAGCAAGATTTCACTGTTTTATTAATCCAGGTTCGCTGCAGACAAACAAAATGTTTTGGTTAACAAATTAATATTATATGTATCACATCACTTAAGTTTATTTAGCCTGCCGGTCCATGGGGCAAGTGCAGTAGAGATAAGCTGTTTCTGTGACTTCAGCATATGAAGGGATAGTGTGGTCAGCACTATGCCCAGTCTCCTTTACTTTTCCTAACGTGAGTTAGGTATCTATCAGAGCAGCTGGGTGAACTCAGGGAAGTTCTGCTGACTTGAATCCAGATTCAAACTTGAGACTTTGGGTTATACCGTCTTGCTCCATAGCTAAGCCACACCATCACCTTACATAATTTGCTTTAAATCAAATGTTTGCACCCCACTTCTCATTGGGAAGTACATTGCAGTACAGTTGGTGCTTGTTTAGTGTAACCTTAAATTCACAATGATAAATAAACAAATGATTTATAAAATATAACTATATACAAATAATAGTGTATGTGAGTAGCAGAACATTGGATAACTAACCTGATAGTCTCAAGTTCTAATAATGGGCTCTAGTAACTGGTTGGGAAAATAAAGGTGGCTGAGCATTGTATTAAACTTGACTACACTATCCCTTCCTATGCCAAAGTCAGAGAAACTCATGATCTCTCCATCTGTCCCATGGACCTGAAAGGAAGCTTACATGTACAAATAAAAAAAATTAACAAAATACAATCACAACAGTTCAGCTCTACATAATGGTTTTTAATTTATCATTCAGCTTTATTATTCAGTGTTACATTTTTTACTGTTATAATGCAATTAGTTTACCAACAAAAGTTTCACCTTTAATTAAATCAGATTGGAAATTCTTTCATATTTACAATCATACCTGGTTTGTTTCAACCTATCACAGCACTTGGTTTTATTTTTTACTGTAATCATAAACCCATAAGCACAAAACACCTGCAAAACAATGACAAGATCAGTTTACTTTATTATAGTACAGTATAAATGGTACTTAAAAGTGATACTAATAATATTACTAATATCTTAATTTAGTTTACACTCTTAAATGGAATACTTAAAATTTAGAATGTAGTATAGTCCTCCACCCCACAGAAGTCACATAAAGGGATCTGAACAATTAACTCTTAAAGTAACATACATGGTAGTACTCTAGCCACTTGAATACAGAGGGTTGTAAATCAGTTGATTGCAGTGTTCTAGAACATTGTTGGTATCTTTGTCCCTGTGTCTGTCTTATTCCTGTCTCCATGTTGAGAGAACCTGAAGATTAAAGTTTTGAAATTAGTAAAAATTTAAATAAAGTGCTTACGTCTAAGGCCCAATGGCATCGCTAGATCGGGTGTCACCCAAGTAACGAGGTTTATCTTTAGTCTGTTAATAATACAGTTGGAACTTGGATGTAGCAATGTTTTCTCTATAGTTAGTACTTTAGTACCTTTACGACATGGTATCACCCCCACCCTCTGGTAATAATTGTCAATTTGTACTTAAAAGACTATTTAACTTTAATTAATCATTAATGGGACTGGCAAAACAACATTTTTCTTCTGTATATTTTGCAATTTTTTGCCTTGGTGTCACCCCCTTAAATAGTGTCATCTGGTGCAGTCTGCACCCCCCCCCCCCCCACCCGTGCTATGCTAGCTAAGGCAAGGGTTATCAATAAAAATGTTATAAATAAAAAAAAAATATTAATAAATTAGAAATTAATTATTAATAATGTAATATTAATTATTATAATTCATTAGGCCTATTATTAAATTAATTAATAATAAAATACGCTCAACTGGAGGTGAACGTGAAATAAAATACGTTAAAATAGAGATGTAGATGTAGATCTAATTATTGTGTAATTTACTAATCAGTGCCAAGATCTATTTTATTTTCTACAAAAAGATCTAGAGATCTAGATATTTCCCACCAAATCAATTAATTATGTTTTCTGTTGGATCTAGTTTCGGTATCGTAAATTATTTAAGTAAAATAAACAACGATCTTAGCTGTTCGACTACTTAAAAATATTTCAGCGGGATTTTCGACAGTACGGCCAAGTTTAAAATATCTGTACTTTCGTTTCGACACTACGGGCTAATCCCAAAAGCAATACATCATTATTACTCCCCTTTTACAAAAAAATCTTCTATCGCAGTTGCCTGTGTCTGATGAAGAGAATTTATTAAATATTATTAAATATATCGAAAACAAAATAATATTGTGAATATGTTAAGAAATATATTGTCAGTTCAAATACTGGAGTTACTACTAGTAAACATGTATAGGCCCTGCTTCCAATGCTTTTAGGTTTACTTAATTACTTTAATAACATTTCTTTTGTACTTTTATGGTACATGAACAGCGTTACAATTTCTTTAACGCTATTTTATAATTATCAATATAGATCTATATGTATTATCACTAATTGTAGCAGCAGATGGTTGGAAAAAAATATAGTTGCCAATGGTATTTTTTTTAATATAGGCCCTACACAGATCTTAAACTATTAGAAAGATAAAAGGCGAAATTATAGTTTCCGTAATAAAACAGGAATTTAACTCTTTAATGCACAGTCAAACAAAATGGCTACTATGACTAGCAGTTTCAACAACGGTCCTGGAATGTTAGGCAGCGGCTTAGAATGGATGAATACAGAAGTATCTACAGGTGTAAGTATGAGTTTAAATAAATCCCATATAGATCTATGCGCTTATCCACTGAATCATTAAAGAAACTTTATTGTTAATTAACAAATTGAATTGCTCATAGTTTTAACAGAAACAAACATCCACCAATTTTCGATAGTCTGAGTTTGCAGCATTTGTTTTTAGTTGGTGTTTCACAAATTTAAATTGAGGGTAATTATTAGGCCTAATTGTCATATTAGATTTAGATCTAAGTTTGTTTTAATTTAACTTTGCAAAGTCTATTATAGTATTATTAGTATGTAGCAATTAAATTGCAGTTAGATCTCTAACCACAAATTTATGGCCCAAACTGATTGTTTTTGTCTTGCCGACTCTAGCCGAAGCAATATTTAGGTTTTTCGACTTCCGCTGTTTCGATTCGGTACGACCACATCCTGACTTTTTCATCGTACTTGTTGAAATTCGACATTTTTTAACATGTTAATTCTCGCCATCGGAATCGAAGAATAAAATGTATTCGATATGAATATTTGAGTTGAATTTCATCTTTTATACATACTAATAAATGAATTAGCTCCCGTTTTACATTGTCCGATACCAAAAGCGATCACCGATAATAGCAAATATTTGTCGAAATGCCGACGCTACCGAACTGGCGCATTGACAACTAAATTTCAGATATAAATAATCCTCTAAATTGTATGAAAATAGGCTTAAATAGCATGCCAACCATTTGGATAAATAGAAATGTCGATTTGAAGGGTTTTCAAGCACAGGCCAATGAGGAGTAGCGCGATAAAACCCGTACGGGTAGGAACGAGAAAGCGTGCGTAATTTCATAATGGCGGCCGGGTTACGAGATATTAATAGATATGCGCATACGATGTTTTTTAATAGCTGTTTGTTTTTAAATGGACTGTTACAATAAAATGGGCTTTAAAATAAATTTACTGTAGATCTAAATTATTAGATTAAAAATGAGAAGAATGTAATTAGGCCTAATTGCTGCCTAAATAAATTATAAAATTTTAAATTAGCCAGATTTTATTAACCTTCTTAATACCAGGTTAACTAGATCTAGCAAACTAGCATTAACGAATTGCAGATAAATAGTAATAGATTATAAAGGCATTTTCAAGTAGAAAAAAATCTATATTTATTGTAAACAATTTTTAAAAAAATAGAATCTAGATCTAGATCTAAATGGAAATAAAAACAATAAAATAATAATGGGTCTAGAGATGTGTAACAATATATATAGGCCTATATATAAACTATTAGGCCTTAATGTAAATACTGACAGGCCTATCTGTAGTATCTAGATCTATAAAGTACTATACTATAAAGGGCCTAAATTAAAAATAATAATACCCAATTTTATAAGCTGCACTGCATTACAGTTTTAGTTATAGGCAACTATAATAGAAAGAAAACATGAACACTTTATTAATTAATGTCATTTAAGAATTTATCAAAGGATACGACACAAATCCAATGTTTATTGCAAATTGTTAAGTATCTTGATCATATTGTTCTGTATTTGACTTGTAAGTTCTAAATCTATACATTACCTGTACAATATGTATACTAGCATTCTTATTACTAACACCAGAATCAATATGTAAAGTTTAATCTTTATTTTTATAGTAGCAACAAAGAAGTGCAACATATTAGCCTGTAGTTAATCAACATAGTCTAATTGCGCTGTACCATATTCAAGTTCACTATTTAAAGTTTTCCTCTAGCTATGTTTATTTTACTTGCATGATTGTATTTTTTACATGCTCTAGTCCTAATATATAAAGTTTCATGATGGTATATGGAATAGCAACCTAGCTGTGCAGTCTGGAAATCCTCTTATGGCAGTCACTATAGAACAGTGCCACACCCCTTAATTTAACTTCATTATTTCTAGTTACCTCTTTTCTAATTTTTATTTTATTTGTAGACTTCTATTGCCTATATCATTGAGTACAAATGTGCAAAGTTTTATCATTATATCATTAATAGCAACATTGGTATGCAAGTTTAAAGCCAATCACACGTCTCGAATGCAGGTTACAATGAAACATAACAAGTTAAACACATAACTTTGAAAATTCATATAAAAAAAAACTATTAAGCCTAGAATGATAAATTTGATATTTTTATCAATGGGTATATTATAGGATTCATCTGGGTCCATTTTATCATTCTATGATAATTAGGAAAAATTTCCCAATAGGCCTACAATATTCAATGTAGAAATATCTTTCCACTAATCAGGTCTAACTGCAACTAACCCTAACAACAGGTGGCTAACAACTAACAATTTTTGGACCAACATGACATTTTCAATTATTTCCTGTAACTCCAGTAAGGAGGCGGGCAATCTTCACTGTGATAAATAAAAACACTGTCTCTCAGTATCCCTTTATTAAGTAATAAGCTAGGCTACATATAAATAAATGCTCTTATATTCAATGCCGTAAAAATTTGACTTTTTTTATTAAGAAATCCAATTTATTCTTGTTAGTCACATATCAGTCTCTGCATTAATTAAAAAAAAATGAACAGCCACTCTAATTTTGAATCCTGCGGGTCCCCACTCAGTGCTAACCCAAGAAATATCAAGTTTCTGCATGGAAGGTATTTCCTTCCACCTAGCCTTGTATCCTATACACATATGCAACTGGGAGGTTTTGGTTTGGGAGGTTCTTTAAGGGTTGTGGGTTCAATCCCAATTGGGAATGGGTTATCTTTTATTATTTTTTGTTCACTTATTAGCTGTCATAAAAAAAAAGTTGAAGTATAGCTGTCTATTAGATGAGTGCCTAATTCTTTCCCATGTTCTGATTTTAATTTTTCATTTTAGCCTATTTTAAAAGATTTAATGTCATGCAAGTGGGCCTTGTAAATTTTCTTTTACCAGCAACAAATTTGTCTAACTGAAAGTTTTTATATTTTACTCAAGTTTAAGCAGCACCAGAAAATATTTTACAAACGTTTCTAAAAATTACAAAATATTAATTGTGACTATCACTAACATATATAGGTCCATTAAATTGTTGATCTGCAGTTCATGGGACATTCTGAAAAGATGAGTAACAAATATCAACAGAGTATAAGGAAGAGAGGGTCTATGTTGATTTGCCATACTTTTATATACAAGAAATCAGCAGTAACATTATTCTTCAGCCATGGTTAGATTTGAACTAGATTTATAAAGTTAAAACATACAGAAAACTAGTTTAACCCATAAGTTTATTCTCCGAATTCTCCTTTAAGCAGAAGCCTTGTGATTGACTTTAAAATTGTCTTAATAGTAAATTAGTTATTAATAGTAATGTATTCAGTCTAGTTTAATGGTGCACAATTTTTGATCGACCGCTATATAAGCAATTTTTTTTCCACCTGGGATAGAGTTCTGGCTAATCCAAATACTCTGTAAAAAACATTTTATTTGTTTTGTTGTAATATTTATTGCACTTTGTACTCTATACAAAAGATTTTTTTTTTCAGTTAATGAGGTCATGATAAAGTCAATAAAATAAGATTAAAATTTAAAAATACCAGTGCAAAGAAAAATGTAAAACATTCTTCTTAAATGTTTTACAAAATTTCTGTTTATTAAGTCGTATTCAGCACAAGTGTATTTGTAATTTGTAAGTTTAAATAATGCTACAAATTTTGTACTCACTTCCAGACCACCATTATGGCCACTGAATTTGATGGTGGAGTTATTGTGGGTGCTGACTCCAGAACTACTACAGGGTAAAAAAAATTGAATGCAATAACCAATAGATTTTTTTCTAGCATATAGACTACTCCTAATATAAGGAAAGTTGCACATTTTTTATGCATTCTCTTTTTTTTTTTTTTTTTTTTTTGTACAGAATAATTCTTGCTTTCATTAAACATACACTTACTGTGATTTAGAGGAGAATATTGATGAGTTGAGTAGGAAGTAACATTGTTTTCTTACTGTACAATTTTTTTGTTATAGAACATATATTGCAAATCGTGTCACTGACAAGTTGACCAAAGTGACAGACTTCATCTACTGTTGTCGTTCTGGCTCGGCCGCTGACACTCAAGCTATAGCTGACATTGTAAAGTACCACATTGAATTTCACAGGTAGGTTTCATGTGGGAACCAAGTCAGTTTAGTTGGAGAAGTGGTGGAGTTGAAAACTTTCAGGTTATAGAGGGCTGGTGTTGAAAACCTACAGGTTATAGAGGGCTGCAGTGAAGGCTGCATGTTATGAAGGGATGGAGCTGAGCCTGCAAGTAATTTTTCATTGGAGCTACAGGTTGTTTAGAGGGATGGAACTGATCTTGCAAGTTATTTGGTTGTGGGCTGAAATAAACCTACAGGTTATTTGGTTGTGGGGTGGAATAAACCTACAGGTTATTTGGTTGTGGGGTGGAATAAACCTACAGGTTATTTGGTTGTGGGGTGGAATAAATGTACAGGTTATTTGGTTGTGGGGTGGAATAAACCTACAGGTTATTTGGTTGTGGGGTGGAATAAACCTACAGGTTATTTGGTTGTGGGGTGGAATAAACCTACAGGTTATTTGGTTGTGGGGTGGAATAAACATACAGGTTATTTGGTTGTGGGGTGGAATAAACCTACAGGTAATTTAATTATGGGATGGAGCTGATTTTGGTGGGATGGTGCTGTTACAAATATATTGTTTTTTTGCATGTGCAAATCATATTATGTTTTGTTGATGATCTTTACTCTGATAACTTAAATCCAACACTGTGACAGCAATGTGTTCATTATGTTGGTACATTTAACACTTTTTTTCCTTTTACGTACCCAACTGAATATGTCAATGTGGTTTCTTTTTTCTGACTGCATATGCCACATTTTCTTTTACATTCCTTATTTAAGGAACATGTTTTGTGACTTATCATATCCCCTGTTTTTTCCCTCTGTGATGACAGAATGGAGACAGGAGAGGAACCCCTAGTGAAAACAGTGGCCAATATATTCAAGCAGCTGTGTTATGACCACAGGGACCAGCTCTCTGCTGGCATCATTGTGGCAGGCTGGGACAGACGGGAGGGGGGACAGGTAGGCTTAGACTTTTCTCTTTGAGAACAAAATGGAACTAAGTGAGCTCATGACAATTTCTCATTTCAAAGTAATGAACAATTAATTTGGTTGTTTTAATTTTTCATAAAATATCTTGTTAGTGTACTGAATAAAAAAAAAAATTAAATTGATTTACTTGAATTTTTAGTTTATAAAATTGTTTATATTAATATTTATTCTAAGTGGTCTAAAGTGTGATTTCCTAGTTTCAATTCCTGTTTTAAAAAGTTTAAAAAAAATATCTCTCCTCTTCTCTTAATCTTGTCTGAGATTTCATTAAAAAATATAGTTGTGAACATATATTTGTTGTCTCCCTTACACCAAACCAAATCTGTTGCCAATTAAATTTTAACATATGTATTGTGGTATTTTCATTCATCCTCTAGGTGTACTCTATCCCCATTGGTGGAATGTTACATAAAATGCCATTCACCATTGGAGGTTCAGGCAGCACATATCTCTATGGTTACGTTGATGCTAACTATAAACCAAAACTCAAGAAGGAAGATGCATTAAAATTTGTTGCCAATTGTAAGTCATTTTGATTTATAATTTATCCTCATGGTCATTCCACATTTGAGAAAGTAGTTTTTTAAGCTGAGGCAGGTAAAACTATTTTCTATAAGTCAATCTTTCTGCTTTACTGTTTTTCCAACAGCTACTTTTTTTAAAACAAATTATTTGCTATTAATAGTTTTGTTAACTTTTTGCATAGCCATAGCCCAAGCTAGCCCTCCCCTGTTTCCCTTAGTGAGGACTTTGATGTGGCTGCTTTGTTACCACACCCTCTTGTTCACACTGTTTCAATTTAATTTCTTGCTGAATCATTAAAATGGTTGTTTTTAAGAGCTGATTTTTTTTCTTCGATAAAAAAAACTTTAGTCTTAGCTAAACCCTTAAAAGGCTTTTTAAGATACTAGTTTAATTTAGAATAATAACATTAAACAAACTTATTTTTTATTAGCACATTTGTTAGGAACTATTTGTTTTTTATTTAAACTTATGTTTATATAAATTTCTTGAAGTGTAAAAATTTCACATTCTTGGGGAAATTCAGCAATTGAGTAATAGTAAATGTTTTCACAGTTTTCTAGCACAGTTAACCCCCTTTCAACCATGAAATAAAATTCTCAATTAGAGTGAACTTGAAAAAAATCTCTTTAAAATCTGTATTGTTTCTGATATATGAGAAGAGAAACAAATATTTTAATTTTTTTTAAATTCATATCCCCAAAAATTATTTAAAATAATGTTGAATGACCATGGTGATATTATCACTACTTCATCTAGATGTTTATGCTATTTTAATCTTCATCATAAACGAATTTGGTAACTATGGGGGTTTAAACTGCATGAATATAAACAAACCTAGACAATCTTTTACCCAAAGCACTATTGTTAGTCCTTTTTTTAATGTCAGTATGTTGGTAACAAATTAGAATCTACAGCAGTTAGGCCTACATTTATTTCTATCATTTTTAAACTCAGCTTGTCTGAATGTACCAGAACAGCTACAGTCATGGTTAGTCTTGCTGTAAACTGGGGATTAATAAGCCAGGACATTTTAGACCTTCTGTCCTACTTCTTCTTGAATAACAATACACTTTGTTACAGTTTAAGCTTACAAATGAGCAATGTGGTTAACAATGTAGCACAACCTTGTAGACCTTGTTTAAATTTTTTTTGTGATAAGACTTTCATGAAGTGCCAGATACATCTGAATGTTCTATGAAATACCTTAAATATTTAGATAGCTGAGTATTATACTGGCTCTACAATCCCTTTCTATCCCTAATTCCCCCTGATTCCCATTTTGAACCTTGGCTTGTGAGATGATACATTAAATTTTCTTCTTGTGTCCCTAGCTACCCTAGTTCCCCCTGATTCCCATGTTGAACCTTGCCTAGTGAGATGATACATTAAATTTTCTTCTTGTGTCCCTAGCTACCCTAGTTCCCCCTGATTCCCATGTTGAACCTTGCCTAGTGAGATGATACATTAAATTTTCTTCTGTTCCTAGCTGTCCCTAGCTACCCTAGTTCCCCCTGATTCCCATGTTGAACCTTGGCTTGTGAGATGATGCATTAAATTTTCTTCTTGTGTCCCTAGTTCCCCCTGATTCCCATGTTGAACCTTGCCTAGTGAGATGATACATTAAATTTTCTTCTGTTCCTAGCTGTGTCCCTAGCTACCCTAGTTCCCCCTGATTCCCATGTTGAACCTTGGCTTGTGAGATGATGCATTAAATTTTCTTCTTGTGTCCCTAGTTCCCCCTGATTCCCATGTTGAACCATGGCTTGTGAGATGATGCATTAAATTTTCTTCTTGTGTCCCTAGCTACCCTATGTCCCCCTGATTCCCATGTTGAACCATGGCTTGTGAGATGATGCATTAAATTTTCTTCTTGTGTCCCTAGCTACCCTAGTTCCCCCTGATTCCCATGTTGAACCTGACGAGTGAGATGATGCATTAAATTTTCTTCTGTTCCCAGCTGTGTCCCTAGCCATCAACAGAGACGGTTCCAGTGGAGGAATCATCCGTCTGGCTGCCATCTCTAAGGAGGGGGTGGAGAGGTTCACCCTGACTGGTGACCAGCTGCCCAAGTTCTACGAGGACAGTTAACTCATCATTTCATTCATTATGTCACACGTACATTTGATTGGTGATGACTGCGCGGCCTATTTGCTTGTTATGTTTAACTGTATTCTGTACTGAGAATTTTGATCAAGTATTTTTTAAAAATGATGTTAAAGAGTTGACATGAAATCAACTGGACAGACACATACACTACTCAGAATAAACATTGAGCAATTATATTGGCCAGTTAGTTCATTGACCTGCTTTTTTTTTTAATTTCCACCATTTGAAATGTGTTGTATAAACTTGTCATTGATGTGAGTTCCAAAACACCTCATGACTCCAATAAAGAGAGATGATTGACACTCTGTTCTGACTTGTTGTTTACTGGCTCTAGTTCAGGAAGTTGAGTTATGTGCAGGTGACAGTGGATTGCTTCCCTTGTGTCAACCTACATTTTCTGGTACTTCAACAATACATCAACTTGCAGCTGTTTACACACTGTATCTAATATTTACTTTTTTAAACACAAGCTGTTACTACTTTTATTTATTTTTATAGTAGAGGGAAATTCATTTCTTATTTGAATATCTTGTCCAATTTTTTTTTAAGCCCAAGTATATCACTAAATTATATAATCTGGCATTTTAAATACAAAACATTGGCATCAATGTAATTTGAAATATAAAAAAAACTGAAGAATTTTAATGTTGATATGGGAAAAGGACTGTTCAAATCTTGATATTTTAGCATCAGTTTCTTTAGTGTTGACAGCATTGTGTGTAAACATGTTTTTGATGATAGCAGTGTATAAAAACTCTTACTTGTTCTATTTAACTAATCATAGTAACTGTTGGTTAACAGTAACCAAACATTCATATTAAACCACACATCTTGAATGTGTTCTGGTACAGACTATAAATATAACAAAAAAAGCCCACACACACATCTTATTGAAACTGATCAGACAAGATTTAGAGTTTAGCAAAAAAACATCTCATCTTAATCTTATTGAAACTATTAAAACATGTATTCAGGCCAACCATACTTAAAACATCCACAAATGACAAAACCATAATTTCCTAGAAAGAAAAACCCCACCTATCAGGACAATGACCCTAAGCTGATGACAGTGCTATGACATGTCACTGAGAGACCATGTCAAAACTCGTGACTCAGCACATCTAGTGCAGAGGGTGACAACCTCACGGAAATTGGTTTCTAGACCAGACCATCCAAGGTCAAGGTTGTATCAGTGCCAGGGGGCTGAGAATATTCTACAGTTCCCCAAACACCATTGTATTAGAGCAGGGGTCTCCAAACTTTTCAGTCCCAGAGCCGCATTAACTATCAAATTTCAGTTCGGGGGCCAGTTTCTTCCAGGCATGTCTTTGATTTTTCTGGACAAAGTTCCTCAACCATCATCAACAAACGATTTTTCCTTGGACAAAAAGATCTCCGCTGGCCGTAGTTTGGAGACCCCTGTATTAGAGAAAAAGCCCAGATCGGGCGTTGGCCCATGGGTTTTAGATGTATTGTGTATGCTACATTAGATGATGGTCTATAATGTATACTACAAAAGCGTCAGCAGTTGCGCTAGTCCATGGGTTTCAGAGGTCGGTATATTGTGTGTGCTTCATTCATGTTGATACAGGCGAGACACATTGATGTCTCCCCCATTTCAGATGGAACAACTGGACTAAAACTGTTAGTAGATGGAGGTCTTGCCTTGGCCCTATGAAGGTGTGGTCATGACTCTATGGAGGTGTGGTTATGGTCCTATGAAGGTGTGGTCTTGGTCCTATGGAGGTGTTCTTGACTCTATGGAGGTGTGGTCTTGGTCCTATGGAGGTTGGGTTATGGTCCTATGGAGGTGTGGTCTTGACTCTATGAAGGTGTGGCCTTGGTCCTAAAGCTCACAATCAGAGGGGGGGGGGCAGTACTTTTGAATATATTCAATTAAATGTTAGTAGTTTTGTAATCACTTGAGTTCATTGAAAAACAAACTTTATAAATGACAGCCATATAAACCATTCTACACTTCGTCCCTCCTGCCATGTAGTCTAGTAGATCTAGGGCTGTGCTAGACATTGAGGAAAATGCATCTATCTTCTGTCTAAGAAAAAAGAAACGTCTACAAAAATACTTTGTCGATTCCAGAGAAAAATTGTTCCTCCGTAATTAGTACCTCTGTTGCTAATTGCGTTGCCGACTTTAGTGTAATAAATGTTTTCATGCTGTGACGTCAGAAAGGAAAACATTAGTTGTCTTGAGGCAATATCAGTAATCTTACACCAAAAGGTAACACTTATTTTACTCTATGGGTAAACATTTGTTATCTTACATTTGGGTTTTGCCATGTTATCTTACAGCTGGAGGTAGAAAAACCTATAACATTATTTTATTACGTCGTGACTAGATGTGGGTTGTAAGACAAATGTTTTATTTTTAACATGACGCTAACTAATTGCATTATAAAATATGATGAGTAATGTCAATATGCTTTATCTCTGACAAGTCAACATCATACATCAATTCTTTATTCTACGTGTTGGTCCCAATGTATAGATCTTCTGCTGGCTACTCCCCATCCCCACGTCTGCCCCCCTCCCATGTTTACTAATTAAGCCAATAAGTCTACTAATGAGAGATTGATGTCATGTAAAACTTTGTAAAAACAAAAAAGTATAACCACCAAATTTATGGATGTTGAAAAAAAAATACTTAGTTTGTTCCATTGTTTTTTTTTCTAAACAGCTTTTTTTTTAAATATGACAAGCAATCATCTTGTCAAAATTTATTTTAGCGGGACTCAAATTCTGCCTTAGAAATCTATAGTTCAGTTAAAAATTGATAATGTCGTTGAAATCTGATGAAACTAATCTTCCGGATTAGCGATTTAGGGTTCCGATTAAACTAATCTTCCGGATTAGCATCGTGGAGATTGATGGCAGCAGCATGTCGGTCTAGATTTGTGGAAATCTGATTCAGACGTTGGCCACAGAGTTTCTGGGACGATGAGGTGCCATGGCAAAGTAAAGGTGAGAACAACGGGAGCGAAAAACTTTGAGCGTGAGATCTAGATCTTAGTACAACTGCACGCAGATGAGCAGGAACTTCACACACGCAGGCACACTCTCTCACACATTTTCTCACATACACACATCACACATACACGCACAAAACGAATAGAACAAACGCTGAAGTATTTGTTTTTTTTAATACTGAAATACTCGACCTTGAACTTTGTCAATGGAAAGGGGATGTGGAGCTTATTAAAAAAAAAAAATTAAAATATCTATTTTTCCTTAAAATGTTTATATGTAGGCCAATTAGTTCATTTCTATGCTAAATAACTATATTTATATTTGAAACTATTTGTAATAATAATATGCATTAAACAACGACCTTAAAATGTTTACATGTAGGCCAATTAGTTCATTTCTATGCTAAATAACTATAATTATATTTGAAACTATTTGTAATAATAATATGCATTAAACAACGATCTTTCTAATTTTCTTTAAATTGGGTGGATGGGGGGGGGGGGGGGGGGCGGGGAAGGATAAGAAGCCTCTTCACCCTGCCCCCGCCACCCACCCATCCACCCACCCCCGAAGAAGGTCCCATCCTCCCACCCAACGAAATTGAGAAACTGCATTATTTATAATAATGAAAATGTATACCATAACCAGTGTTCACCACCGGCAATTTCAAGTGCTCCCACATCCACGGAGACAAATGTCTGAAAGAAACACTGTACTTAGTCTTTGAGAAACATCTGGAGAGAAAAAAAAAAGAATTCATAAAACTACGGGTTATTTAGACAATCTGGTGATGTTATTTTTTTTAATGATCCTTATTAAATATTAACACTCTCAACTTGTGACATTACTAGGTAGGATGTCGTCGACATGGTTAAGATTTCGTATCCCCCCCCCCCCCCCCCCCCAGCACAACCGTTTTGCATGTTCGCAATATCGTATCATCATCCCACCCTTCTCTCATTACCTTTTTATTTTATTTTTTTACTGGATAAAAGATTAATTTTTTTTTTAAATGTATGAGATTTTTTCGATTTGGTGTCACCCTCTCTCCTCCAACGGCGTCACCAGATGCGGATTGCACCCCGCCCCCGACTCTTGAAGCTACTTTTTTTTCATCTATAGCGCAAGTAAACAATTTGATGAAATAAAACCAGGTCACTTGCGCCGTTCAATAAACATAAATATTCTTATTTTTTTTTCTAACAATGCGTCAGATTTTATAATTGGAACTGTGGTGCCACAGAACTCGGTAATTAACCGCGTTAAGATCAATTCAAGAACATATTAGCTTTGACGTCATACCGTTAGCTATTTGACTGCTTGTTATTGTAGCCAAACACTTCCGGGTCATTGAAGAAAACAAAATGGCAAACCTGTTTTTAATTTTGTTTTTTGTTTTTTCATCGTGTCTACGCACTTGTATGTCATCTTAATAATGTCTTAATGCAATATCGGCAAAACAAGCAAGTCCTTGGTAATTAAGTATACCTAATAATTTTTTTCATATATAATAAAAGTGTGCGGAAATCTATCATGTTTCTCGTCTGCTACTGTCATGAACGCTCAGCAGACGATTGTACTAAGTCAGGATGATTGATTTCGTCTACACTTGGGCTGTCATTGGCTACAAAAAAAAAATCATTTTTCCAATAGAACAGTACTTATTATTGTTCTATGTGTATGCTTTAGTGTTGCTATTTATACCTCTGGGTTGAAACGTAAAAAAAATATTCTTTAAAAAAAATTGACGAGGAATCTATCTCTGTTGCTACACTGACTTAAGGTTCTATCTCTAATCACCTTACGCGTCACTTATTCCAACTGTCCAATACCCCCCCCCCCCCCACCCTCACAACCCCCACCCCAGCTTTGTAGAGAGAGAATTCCAAAATGAGAACCTTCGAATGAGAACTTGATCTATAACTAAATACAAACTCTACACGTGTGTAGGTGTAATGATTTCTTACCAGAGGCGTAACAAGGGGTGGGGCGTCAGCCCGGGGCGGCACTTTTAAATTTTGTTTATTTAACTTTATCAAACATATTTTTTTCGAGCTTTCAAATTAAGGATAATGATCAGGGAAAGTTAGGATTAAGGTTATGGCTCTGATAGAGTTTTTGGCGATATTAGCAGCAAAATTAGCACACGACCAGAATATCTTGCCGAAATTTTAAATAAGAATGTAAATATTTTTGTAAACATTTGAAAGAACCAGTGTTTCTTCCAGACTTTTTTCTGGGGGGGGGGGGGGGGGGGGGGGGCTTGAATTTTACGAGAGTGGGGGGGGGGACACTGTTAGAAGTATATAAGTATATATTTTCTATAGAAATCCCATTTAGTCGGGGGGGGGGGGGGGGGAGGGGGGCGGGGGAGGTAGACTCTCTTCGGGGGCGGGGGGCGGTGCGCCCCCAGAAGAGATATCTAGAATAAACACTGGAATGAACGTAGACCAGGATAAACCACTGATTTTAGTCTCTCGTGTGTCACAGAGGTTTCGAAGCTAATGTGCCAGATCAATCAGGCAACTGTTTCTTCATCGCACATGTCATAGGCGCCACCCCCCCCCCCTACCACCCATACCGCCCACCTCCCCAAGCACAACTCGATTATTTCCCCTACCATTGACAGTTTCCTGACTGAAACCATCACTTTACACGGAGTTTGCCAGCTGACGAACAAACTAATCACAAACTTTAAGCGAACAAACAATGTGCAGGTGGCGCCACGCTAGGCAACGCCCCCCCCCCCCCCCCCCCCTAATCGCCACACGGCTATTTTCTCCTACACCTACCGTTGTTTGGTAGGAAGTGGCAATAAATTACCGACATTTCGACATTTGGTTACTATATTTAAACTCAGGTTACTACGGTAGAACCTAACAGCCAATCTTCGACTTACATAAATTATCTTTTTTTTTTAAATTAATTAATAGTTTTTCTTAAAATTTTAATTCGTAGTTCAATACACATAAATTTATTTAACGCTTTACATAGTGACATCAAAACTATTTTACATTTTTTTAAAAAAAAGTATTTTCTATCATAATTCTAGAAAAACAAATGATATATGGCAAAAACGGGGTACCATACTAGAATGCAGCATTGTCGCAGCATGAATTAAATCTGCCATGTTCTGACCTTGACCTTTCTCTTTCTTTACTACGCAGTATGAATGGCCACTGGTATCGACGTGTTTTTTCCCTTCCTTATATCAGCGGATCTCAAACTGTGTTTTCTTTTTTTTTCCTTCCAGGATACGTCTCAAGAATAGTCTTCCGTTTCATGTTTTGTTTTTTCATTAGTGTGATTAATATAATCAGCGCTGAAACTACTTGCACTTTTGTAAAGATGGAAGGTTTTTTTTTTCAATTCTTCAATAACAGATAGACGCATACGAAATTTGAAGTTAGAAGAGCATTTAAAATAAATTTGTAACAACAAATAGAGACAGTTGCCAAAATTAAAAAAAAGACAAATGTAAAATAGGAACTAGTATCTAAAATAAAATATGATGAAACATTTGAGCCGTTTCTAATTCAAGCAGTATCAACCGTGGTGTAAGATAACATCGAACATTTATTTTTGTAATCTAATTTTGATTTGAATTCAAACAAGTTATTATATATATATATATATATATATATATATATATATATATATATATATATATATATATATATATATATATATATATATATATATATATATATATATATGTATTGTGACCTACTTAGGTCGAGTCATTTTTATTTTGACATTGTATAATTCCTTATATGGAATGATGGTGTAACACCTGGGGTTTTTCCACTGACTTATTAAGGTGTTTGAGACATAGAAATTTTCCATTAAAATCTGATTGAATGATTCTGATCAGATGATTATCCCAACCAATGGCGACATGAGTTGAGGATAACCTCCCCTGTCACAGAAGTCTTTAATTGCACTGCACACTCGCAACACGAGGCAGTTTTTCTTGACCTGGCAGTCTACGGGGCAGTTTTACCTTGATCAGGCAGCCGTCCATATTGTCCGGCTATAGACTCTGACCATTTGAACGTGAGAGTACTTAAGACCTGTGTGTGCCTTGCTTTCTGAAGTTGATTTAGTCTTCTAGTTTAATATTACTTGTCGCTAAGTAAGTCTTGAAGCTACAGCAGTGTTGTGTGGCCTGTAGCTGTTCTTGAGACAGTGTAGAAATCTGTGATAGTGTTTTTTCCTGCATTTAGTAAGTTGGGTTTTTGATATTTTATACATTAAATATTTTATCTAGTTCATATTTGTGTTCTGCCACAACTGTGTTCGCTGATTAAAAGGTCGTATGTAGATTGGATGAGTGTTAATTACAATAGTATCACTAGCTTCCCTAGACATTAAATTCGAGCCCTAGTGTGTCGTTGTGTTAAGTGTTCATCCACTTAGGCCGTAAGGCATTTGCATATGACCCTCAAAAAGAATCCGGGGACGTTCTCCTTCTATTTGGCTGATAGATAGGTTAACGTTACAAAGTGGGGGCCCGTCCGGGATTTAATCTGTCGTTCCAGTTGTTGGTTATATCAGTTGAATACTAAGGTTAGTTGGATTTAGTTGTTTTTATATCCAGTAGCGCAGTGTTCTTACAACGCGCGCTCAGGCTAGAGTATCTAGGTCAAATAAGCAGACGTGTCACGTCCTACATTTAGAGGTCAATTACACGGCCCAACGCTGTGTATTAATTTAAAGGATCTAGGCTTGTTGTGATTTGAAAGTTAGTGTTATGGAGTCTTTTTTGGCTAATCCTACTTTTGAAGGTGTAGAAAAGTTGAGTAGAAAAGTTTTGATTAGTGTTGTTAAGGAATTGAAATTGGATTATTCTGTTACGCAGAAGTCAGAGGTGTTGAGAGATAAAGTTGTTGTTCATTTTATTAATGAAGGGGTATTTGATGAAAGCTTGTTGGCTGGGGTGTTACTCCGCGAGGAGAAACCTCTAGAGAAGATAGAATTAGAAGCTAGAATTGCTTTAGAGAAGGCTTTAAAAGAAAAGGAGTTTGAAACTAGAAGTGCTCTAGAGAAACAGGAGTTAGAGGCTAAAATTGCTTTAGATAAGAGGAGGTTGGAATTAGAGTTTGGTCAAGTTAGTGATGTCACTTCTCAGGTAGATCCAAAAAAGTTGTCGGTAGGGCAAGTGATTGCCAAATTTGGGAAATTAGTTCCTAAATTTGATGAAACAGATTTGGTCGTTTTCTTTAACTCGTTTGAGAGTTTAGCGAAGACATGTGAATGGCCCGAAACTTCCATTACTGCTTTATTGAGCTCTGTCCTTACTGGGAAAGCTGCAAAAACATACCAGGCACTCTCTCACGACGTTCAAAATAACTATAGTTTGGTCAAGACTGCCATTTTAAAGGCCTACGCACTGACGCCCGAGGCCTATCGGACAAAATTCCGAACACTCCGCAAGTTACCCACACAATCATATGTGGAATTTCTCTTTGAAAAGGAGAAAATATTCTCAAGGTGGCTACACTCCGAGGAAGTTTCTGAGTTTGAGAAACTCAGGTCACTTATCCTAAGGGAAGAATTCCTATCGTCCCTGCCTGAAGAGATACGACTACACATACTGGATAACAAGATAACTGACATCCAGAAGGCTGCTGAGTCGGCTGACACATATATGTTGGTGCATAAGAAACCACCAGTGTCAGGAAACCGCCTCAACCCCGTGCTTCCCCTTTTTGGCAGCAATCCTCCTGTTGGCCAACATTTGAAAACATCACAGTCCAGGGAGAAACCAAGATCAACTCTCAATCGTCGAGCAGTATGCCAGTTCTGCAAAAGGCCTGGTCATCTTGTCAAAGACTGTTACAAACGTCGTCAATATAACAGAGAGGTGGTGCGTACTTCTGCGCACTATGCTCTATCCCCTCAAGCAGCCAGTTCAACTATGAACTCTAGAATTCTAAAGGACTCTAACCCTAAGTGTCCGCAAGAAGGTAGTCAAGTCTCCACACATTATGTGCAGTCACATTTTGACTGTTCTCGCCACCATCCAGTTTCTTCCGAGTCTACCGATCTCGAGAGATCGAGAAAAGTTGACTTTTCATCTTTTATTGCCGAAGCCATCATTAGCAAACCAGGTGATCCGTTGTCTCAGAAGAATATCACCGTTCTAAGAGACACAGGAGCGTCACAATCACTCCTTTTGAAAAGTTCAATGGACATTACACCAGAGACGAACACCGGAAGGATTTCCATTATCCAGGGAGTGGGGACAAAATCTACTGTCGTCCCTCTACACAAGTTTGCCCTGAAACATCATCTCGTCGAAGGTGAGGTCATTTTAGGTGTGATAGATAGTATTCCAGTCCCAGGAGTACACCTACTTCTAGGGAATGACCTTGCGGGAAGCAAAGTATACCCCTGTACGGTTTCAGACCCTTTGTCAACAGTTCCAGATAATGATAATGAACTGTATCCTGCATGTGCGGTGACAAGAAGCCAGACCAAACCATTGGCTGACACCACGTCTGAACCACACCCGCCATCATCGTCAAGAAATTCGACTCCCAAACTGGAGTCTATGCTTCCAGAAAACACAAGCCTGGGCTTACCCCTGAGAATATCTCAGGAAGACATCATTAAAGCTCAACAAGTCGACGCGGAGCTCAAAGCAACGGTCGAAAAATCTCTATCATCTGACGATGGAGAATATTTCGCCGAGAACGGCCTCTTCTTTCGTCGCGCTATACCAGTGAATGCCTCACCAGCCGAACCATGGTTGGGTAAAAACCAGCTGTGGGTCCCTCCACCTTATCGGCATGAAATACTTAAGCTGGCACATGACCATCCAATGTCAGCGCACCCAGGTGTCACTAAAACGACGGCGAAGATCAAAGAACTGTTCTTTTGGCCCAAAATGAGAAAAGATGTGTCGCGTTACTGTAGAAGTTGCACGAACTGTCAGTTGGCCGGAAAGCCAAACCAGACAATTCCTAAGGCCCCTTTGAGTCCGATTCCTGTATTAGAAGAACCTTTTTCTAAAATCGTCATGGACTGTGTAGGTCCCTTGCCTAAAACCAAGGCGGGCAACGAGTACCTACTTACCTTTATGTGTTCAAGTACCCGTTTTCCCGAGGCGATTCCCTTACGGAACATTAAGGCAAAGACTGTAGTCAGAGCCATGACCCGGTTCTTCACTACCTTTGGATTACCTAGAATCGTGCAAACAGATCAAGGCAGCAACTTCACCAGTCACCATTTTCAGGAAGCACTAGCCAAGCTAGGCGTTACCCACATCACCAGCTCAGCCTACCACCCTCAGTCTCAAGGCGTACTTGAGAGGTTCCACCAAACCCTCAAAACCATGCTAAGGACATTCGCTAATAGTAACACCCAATGGGATGAGTCTGTTCCTTGGATTATTTTCGCCGCGAGGGACTGTGTCCAGGACTCTTTAGGCTACTCGCCTTTTCAACTTGTGTTTGGACATTCTGTCCGTGGCCCCCTGAAGCTGATACACGAACGTTGGACAGGTACCAGTGATCATCCAGTGGAAAACTTCGACGATTTTCACGTTCGACTGAAAGCCGTGTGCGAAATGGCTCACAAGAACTTAAGAAAGGCCCAAGTTAGAATGAAAGAACTGTATGATAAGAGTTCTTGTAAACGAACATTCAATCCAGGCGACAAAGTTCTTGTGCTAGTACCTAATCTGAACAATGCGTTATCCTTGAGATATTGTGGACCCTTTACTGTGCATTCAAAATTAAGTGATTTGAACTATGTTGTCAATACGCCCGACAGAAGAAAGAAACAGACAGTGTATCATGTCAACTCACTGAAAAAGTATTATGATAATTGTAACAATTTTCAATCCACAGCTAAAATTACTTTACCTGTATGTTCAAATGTTTCTGATGATGTGATACATGATAAATTGAAACCCCCAAAATTGGTAAATTCTTCCTTTTTAGATAATTTGAATGTCCACCTTATGCATTTGTCCACAGAGGAAAGTCATAGGTTGTCTCAGTTATTTGAGACATTTCCCTCTATCTTTGGGGATGTCCCCAAAGAAGCGAAAGTACCACCTCATGATGTAGACGTTGGTGACGCAAAACCCATTAAACAACACCCCTATAGAGTTAACCCGGAAAAAGCTGCTTTGATAAAAGATGAAATTGATTATATGCTCAAGAATGATATCATTGAGCCCAGTTTCAGCAACTGGAGTTCCCCATGTCTCCTAGTCCCGAAAGACGGTGGATCTTTCAGGTTTGTGACCGACTTTAGGAAGGTGAATGCGCTCACCAAAGCTGATTCCTATCCATTACCTCGGATAGAAGACGTTATTGATAAAGTTGGTCAGGCTAAGATAATTTCCAAAATTGATTTACTTTCAGGATACTGGCAAATCCCCTTATCTGACCGTGCAAAAGAAATATCTGCTTTTGTAACCCCTAATGGTTTTTATAGATACAAACGTATGCCCTTTGGTATGCGAAATGCTGGTCAAACTTTCCAGAGGGTCATTAACTCTGTCATTGCTGACATAGACCAATGTGAGGCCTACATAGATGATATAGTTGTATTTTCTAATACTTTTGAAGAACATATTGTTCAATTGACTAACCTTTTTAGGAAATTGTCTGAAGTTAATTTTACTGTAAACTTACATAAAAGTGATTTCTGTAAAGCTTCAATTACCTATTTGGGTTATCAAGTGGGAACGAACCAAGTTCGGCCCATTGAAGCTAAAGTAGATGCTATTGTAAGGTTACCACCTCCCAAAAATTGTAAAGAGATCAAAAAGTTCCTTGGGATGGCTGGTTACTATAGGCGGTTCTGTCAAAACTTTTCAGCTATTGCTGAACCTCTTACTGCATTATTGAAAAAGGGTGTTGAATTTGAATGGTCCAATAAATGTCAAGAAGCTTTTTTAACCATTAAGTCATTTTTATCAAATGCTCCTGTTATGGCTGCACCAAATTTTAGCAAGCCCTTTAAACTTGCCATTGATGCTAGCAACTTAGCCATTGGCTCAGTCCTATTTCAAGAAGACAACATGGGAATTGACCATCCCATTGCCTTTTTTCCAGGAAGTTAAATGAGAACCAAAAGAATTATTCTACTATTGAAAAAGAAGCTTTAGCTTTGGTTTTGTCATTACAACATTTTGAAGTCTATGTCTCTTCTTCAACCAATCCCGTCAGAGTGTTTTCTGACCATGATCCCCTGAAATTTACCTCTAAGTTAGGACAGACAAATCAAAGAATATTGAGATGGTGCTTATATTTCCAAAATTTTAATCTGGAAATTTCACACATTAAGGGTAGTGATAATGTTGTGGCTGATTGTTTGTCAAGGATGTAAAATCTTATTGTACACATTGATCATGTGACATGTTTTGTGGTTCATTAAGACCATACACAAGTGTTGTGTTTTAACATGGAAATGAGTGGTATGATTTTGATTTTTTCAAAATTCCATTCCTGTTGAATATTTTGTTTATTTTCAGGTGAACCTTAATTAAAGGTGGTTTTTGATTATATGTAATCTTTTATAATAATATGTCTCATATGACTCAATTGATATTGTAGCTAGTCATTGAAATAAAGGTCTTACCCTGGCGGGTTTACCACTTTTAATATCCACATGGAAATATTGTAATACCCTTTTTTGAGGGATTTTGATGTATAATTACTTTTTGAAGGGTTACTCCCCTTTCACCAATTGTAAAAGTTGGAGTTACTTCCCTTTTATGTTCAGGGATATTTTCATCTGGTATTATGATTTTGATTGCCTACATTTGTAAAACATTTTTGTTATTTCATTGCCAGATTGGTTCCTTATGTATGTTTTTGTGGAACCTATCTGTCACTTCCAAAAAGGGAGGGGATGTGACCTACTTAGGTCGAGTCATTTTTATTTTGACATTGTATAATTCCTTATATGGAATGATGGTGTAACACCTGGGGTTTTTCCACTGACTTATTAAGGTGTTTGAGACATAGAAATTTTCCATTAAAATCTGATTGAATGATTCTGATCAGATGATTATCCCAACCAATGGCGACATGAGTTGAGGATAACCTCCCCTGTCACAGAAGTCTTTAATTGCACTGCACACTCGCAACACGAGGCAGTTTTTCTTGACCTGGCAGTCTACGGGGCAGTTTTACCTTGATCAGGCAGCCGTCCATATTGTCCGGCTATAGACTCTGACCATTTGAACGTGAGAGTACTTAAGACCTGTGTGTGCCTTGCTTTCTGAAGTTGATTTAGTCTTCTAGTTTAATATTACTTGTCGCTAAGTAAGTCTTGAAGCTACAGCAGTGTTGTGTGGCCTGTAGCTGTTCTTGAGACAGTGTAGAAATCTGTGATAGTGTTTTTTCCTGCATTTTGTACGTTGGGTTTTTGATATTTTATACATTAAATATTTTATCTAGTTCATATTTGTGTTCTGCCACAACTGTGTTCGCTGATTAAAAGGTCGTATGTAGATTGGATGAGTGTTAATTACAATAGTATCACTAGCTTCCCTAGACATTAAATTCGAGCCCTAGTGTGTCGTTGTGTTAAGTGTTCATCCACTTAGGCCGTAAGGCATTTGCATATGACCCTCAAAAAGAATCCGGGGACGTTCTCCTTCTATTTGGCTGATAGATAGGTTAACGTTACAGTATGTACATATATATATGTACATATATATATATTTGTATGTACATATATATATGTACATATATATATATGTATGTATATATATATGTGTATATATATATATATATATATATATATATATATATATATATATATATATATATATATATATATATATATATATATATATATATATATATATATATATATATATATATTCTGTTACGACTCCCTTCTCTAATCCTTTCGAACTAGTCAGGGAATCGTAAACAAGAAGAAAAATAAAAATAAATAAACGCCAACTTCAGTAATCTACATTTATTTCCACAAATCACAACACTTAAAGTTAACCCGCCACCGAAGTACAACAATCAGAAATATACACAAATAGCTACAAACAACTAAAGTTCTTAGCACGACTTCCCTACTTATCCCTAACTGTCTAACTAGCCTAGGTCTACTACAGTACAGGCATCTCTTGGCTGTCCACTAGCTCACAGAGACGCCCCATGTCTGTCTCCTCTAGACCTAGCTATCCGAGTCCGTCCGTGTGTGACTCGTCAGTTCCGGCTGAGTGTGTGTCCCTCGTGAGTGTCCCCTTGAGTGTCTGTCTCCTCCTCCTTAAATAACGGACTCACGAATGTCCAGGTGCGGGGCTAATTATGCACCAACACTTCCCACTCAAGCCTAACCTAATTAAATGTCGCCAACAGGTCTGGGGTACCTGATTAAATTGTCAGACCCTGCTAATATACTACCCTCATTAAGGTCACCCCGGCTAACTAGATACGTGTCTTCTACACCTACCCCCATTGATGCCGTCGTCCGTAAATGTGACCTAATTCTAACACGTGCCTCGTTGATTGTCTCCATCTAGACCTGTTCAATCTGGGTCACGTCTGTTGTCAACCCTACCCTGCTATATACGTCCCCAGTCGAGGTGCAGGGGTCTATGTCCTGACTTAACCTCTCGTACGGCTTTTCCCTACATTTACATACCTATTACCAGGCCAGGCGATTCAGGTGAGAAGGGGGGGGGGTAACCCGCTAGCATCAACAATAACATCACACCCTTGGTCTCTTTCACGACCTGCACCAGTCCGTGGCATCTCTCATTACGAGCTAGCCCGACCACGAGAAAGGGGGTTCACGTCGAGAGTTCTCCCCATCCATAAATCTCTAGGTGACACCCTAATTAACTCACGTTCAACCATGTCCGAAAAAGGTAAGAGTCCCCTCATGGGATCGTAACACCTCCGCCCTTCAAGAAATTAATTCGCCATTTGGTGAATTAATTGAACAACACATTGATCACCACACCACATCACACAATATTTCAAAAGTCCCAGAACAAACCCAGTCTGGGCAAAATCAATCCAACATCATCATTATTAAGAAGATAAGTAACATCAATGGTTTAGTCACAATAACACGTTTGACTAAGGATCCCAAATTGATGACTGCAAAAATTGACATTAAAGTAAAGAAAACATCAAATAAGCCACAAATATGTCACTGTCGTAAATAATCTTCAAGATGAAACCAACAGTCTTCGTTATATTATATTTACGTCAACAGTCAACAAATTGTGTCAAAGCATTAAACACACACAAAAAAAACCTGTTACAGATACATCCTCATACCATAAATCATAAACCCATTTTTTAAACAAAAGACATCTGTAAAAAGGGTATACTCTGCAAGCCTGAAAACAGTTCATTTTAATTAGAACGCTTGTGACTTGGGGAAACATGAAACAGTCATTATAGGAAACAGTTCTATAACAGGCTTGAAACTCAAAGGTACACATTGTCATTATGTTTCCGTCTTGTGGGTCATCATGAGTCCGTAAATATAAATCTTTAGCCGAACTTTGTAACGTCGCAGCACAATTTTAGTGACGGAGATATTATCCGCCCACAACAAATACATCGAGCCGCACAAAGAGAGGTCGATTGCACGCCCCGTCTCTGTGAAAGTGAGGTGGGATGCGCTCACATGTACACATTCTCGGTTGACGGGAGAAGTGTGACCCGCTGAGGTCACATTACCGGTCTTCCCCGGGTCGGTCAAAGAACAATAAATCAGCTCCGAGATAAGGGGAGGGAAGCCTGACAATAGATTCATTGTCTCCTCGAACTCGGGATGTAGAACACCATCCACGTGACCTCCAGGTGAGGTCATGGCCTCCAGGTTGCTGGACTTGGTCGGGGAGAAATCAAACACTGCTATGATAATGGGAGGACAGCCCGTGTTAGGCTCACCTCCAAGACAATGGGTAACAATTTTGTCCGTTACTGATGCTGGCAAAAGATTCGTTGACTCGTCTAACCGAAGGTGTGGGTCACCATTCACATGACCTCCAGTTAAGGTCATGACGCCTTCAAGACGACAAGTAGTAAGGTCTTGATCTGATGCAGTTACTGGTTCAGGTTCAGACGAGGACAGCCTGTTCTCATGGTTATTCACTCTCTCGGTGGTTACCGTGATTTCAGCGGTGGTTGGATCCACTAGTTCCGACATTGACTGCCCCTTTTCATGACTGGCCAATATCAGAGTGGTCGACGTGATATCATCGGTGGTTGTATCCACTGGGTCAGATATTGACAGCCCCTTTTCATGACTGGCCAATATCAGAGTGGTCGCCCTGATATCATCGGTGGTTGAATCCACTGGGTCAGATATTGACAGCCCCTTTTCATGACTGGTCAACATCAGAGTGGTCGCCGTGATTTCATCTAAACCAATAACTTGCTGACTGCCTTCAGTACTTGTCGGCAGAAAACTTTCAACTCGTAAACTATCAGCACGTTTTGACGTTTGTGCTGGTTCTGCTAGGTTAGAGTCGACTTCAGGGGCTGAGCCAAAGCTAGTGGCAGCCTTAGTCTGAGACTGACAAAACTCACTACCAACTCTATCAGACAACAAACTATCTTCATCTCTATACCGATCCTCGGAAACTACTACACTAGCCTGAGAGAAAACAGAGACAGATTCTGGAAAGTCAAACAACCCACTAAGCTGCGCCTCCTCCTCTAGCCTAAGTAAATCCCGTTCCCTCCTGATCTCTAATAGTTTAACCTCATGTATTCTCAGTTTCTCTAAACTTTGAATATCATTTTCCTTACAAGATTCTGACATAAATATATCCCTCCTGATCTCTAATAACTTCTCCTCTTGTTCTCTTGCAATCTCTAACAACTTAACTTGATACTTTCTCTCAATTTCTTCTACTCTAATGCGTCCTATCTCGTAGTATTCTATAGAGTCTAGACACTCCTCCTCTAATCTACCTGTATTTACCAACTCAACAACAATATGATCTCGTAGAACTCTATCTCTATCCGAGACATCAACCTCTAGTCCTAGTTGCTCAACTAGACACAACAACTCTAAGCGACAAAACTTGTCTAAAACTTCTAGAGTTGGACACTCAATAAAACTCATTAGGTCCATGACTCACACTTACGGAACTTATTCAGCTAAATGGTGGCGGTTAACTAAGAAAATGTGGCTCACACAAAAACTTTAACTTAAACATTACAAGTACGGCTATCACCTTTGACACTTAAAACAGGTAGACACCAGCTATACTGGGCCAACCAAACTAAGATATCCAGCTACACTGGATCACAAACGATTTACACACTTATACTGGGAATTGACTCTCCAGCTATACTGAGCAAACCAAACAAAAATTACAAATTTATTCACGTACCTGGGAATGACCCTCCAGCTGTACTGAATAAACCCGAACACTCCAGTTCCACTGGACCACACAAAAATATTCGAGTATACTGGGCATTAATCCCTCCAGCTATACTGAATCAACAAAAAAAATTCCAGCTCTACTGGACCAACATAAAAATCAAGCAAAATAAACTCAGTGTCAATACAAAGGTGATATGCTCGCTACTTACTCAATGTTTGGAAAACTCTCCTGATTCCGTGAACAACATTACTGTCACTACTCATAAAACTCAAAACTAAAACACAAGCTCGTGAGCCCCCAACTGAAAATGGCATCAAAAGAAACTAGTCAACTCTGGCCTCGTTGTCTATTCAATTCCGGACGCTAGCCACCAATTCTGTTACGACTCCCTTCTCTAATCCTTTCGAACTAGTCAGGGAATCGTAAACAAGAAGAAAAATAAAAATAAATAAACGCCAACTTCAGTAATCTACATTTATTTCCACAAATCACAACACTTAAAGTTAACCCGCCACCGAAGTACAACAATCAGAAATATACACAAATAGCTACAAACAACTAAAGTTCTTAGCACGACTACCCTACTTATCCCTAACTGTCTAACTAGCCTAGGTCTACTACAGTACGGGCATCTCTTGGCTGTCCACTAGCTCACAGAGACGCCCCATGTCTGTCTCCTCTAGACCTAGCTATCCGAGTCCGTCCGTGTGTGACTCGTCAGTTCCGACTGAGTGTGTGTCCCTCGTGAGTGTCCCCCTGAGTGTCTGTCTTCTCCTCCTTAAATAACGGACTCACGAATGTCCAGGTGCGGGGCTAATTATGCACCAACACTTCCCACTCAAGCCTAACCTAATTAAATGTCGCCAACAGGTCTGGGGTACCTGATTAAATTGTCAGACCCTGCTAATATACTACCCTCATTAAGGTCACCCCGGCTAACTAGATACGTGTCTTCTACACCTACCCCCATTGATGCCGTCGTCCGTAAATGTGACCTAATTCTAACACGTGCCTCGTTGATTGTCTCCATCTAGACCTGTTCAATCTGGGTCACGTCTGTTGTCAACCCTACCCTGCTATATACGTCCCCAGTCGAGGTGCAGGGGTCTATGTCCTAACTTAACCTCTCGTACGGCTTTTCCCTACATTTACATACCTATTACCAGGCCAGGCGATTCAGGTGAGAAGGGGGGGGGGGGGGGGTAACCCGCTAGCATCAACAATAACATCACACCCTTGGTCTCTTTCACGACCTGCACCAGTCCGTGGCATCTCTCATTACGAGCTAGCCCGACCACGAGAAAGGGGGTTCACGTCGAGAGTTCTCCCCATCCATAAATCTCTAGGTGACACCCTAATTAACCCACGTTCAACCATGTCCGAAAAAGGTAAGATCCCCCTCACGGGATCGTAACAATATATATATATATATATATATATATATATATATATATATATATATATATATATATATATATATATATACATATATATATATATATATATATACATATATATATACATATATATATATATATATACATATACATACATATATATATATATACATATATACATATATATATATATATATATATATATATATATATATATATATATATATATATATATATATATATATATATATATATATATATATATATATATATATACATACATATATATACATACATATATATATATGTACATACATATATATATGTGTGTGTGTGTGTGTGTGTGTGTGTGTGTGTGTGTGTGTGTCAGTCCATTCATAAAGCGGCTCCGCCCCAACCATTTTGAGACCAATTATGGCACATCTGTCGTCAAGTAGCTAATGCTCCCATTGACATACGTGGGTGGGGATATAACGCCGCGCCTGGTATGTGCACATAATCTGGATTATACACGCGTAGTATGGTGTGGTATGTGCACACACATACACCCACACCATCTGCGTGGGTAAATGCCGGGGCTACAGCATTGTGTCTGACAATGTGTCTTAACTATTTTCTTTACTAATGTCTTAACTAATGTCTTAACTAATGTCTTAGCTAATGTCTTAACTAATGTCTTAACTAATGTCTTAACTAATGTCTTAACTTATGTCTTAACTAATGTCTTAGCTAATGTCTTAACTAATTTCTTAACTAATGTCTTAACTGATGTCTTAACTAATGTCTGAACTAATGTCTGAACTAATTTCCTTACTAATGTCTTAAATAATGTCTTAGCTAATGTCTTAACTTATGTCTTAAATAATGTCTTAACTAATGTCATAACTAATGTCTTAACTAATGTCCGAACTAATGTCTTAACTAATGTCTTAACTAATGTCTTAGCTAATGTCTTAACTAATGTCTTAACAAATGTCTTAACTAGTGTCATAACTAATGTCTTAACTAATGTCTTAACTATTGTCTGAACTAATGTCTTAACTATTGTCTGAACTAGTGTCTTAACTAATGTCTTAACTAATGTCTTAACTATTGTCTGAACTAATGTCTTAACTATTGTCTGAACTAGTGTCTTAACTAATGTCTTAACTAATGTCTTAAAGTCTAAACTAACATTCGTCGTATGTTGTGACAATTGGCCCCAAACGATCCTTTTCCTATCTTTTATTTTTTTTTTTAAATTCCTAATAAAAACCTAAAATATAGTTCACTTAAAAAATGATAATCTGTAAGCTACTTTTGCGAATAAATATAATTAATTATCCAATATTGAGTAACCTTTTTTACATTTAATTAAAAACAACCCTGTCTTGACCATGATCAAAGGGAAGTTATGTAATCAGACCATCGTGATTTTTGTAGTGGGATGGTTTGTAATAGCTGCTTGCCCGTCTATCATAACTAAGGTGGGTTTTTTTTTTAATAATTAGTTTTTTTTTAAAAAATCACTTTATTTTTCTTTGTTCCGTGTTTTATTGCTCCCTTTCTTCCCGTGATCCGCAATTTATATACATCAGTAATGATTGCCATTTCTTCCCGTGGAACGCCCACCCCTCCCACAAACACGCAGACAAAAGAAAGTGTTTTCTTACTCAACCCCCCCCCCCCCCGCCCCACTTCAAGTCCCCCCCCCCCCCCTCCCCATGAAGGCGTCTCGTCATGCTTCACCAATACAGAATTAATTAATTATTTTTTTTATTAGAGAGGTGTGGGGTCACGGGGTACAGCCACGGTGACATGTTTAGTCAGGGCGTTGCTTTCTTGGGCGTCCTCGCGGCAGGGAGGGGTTGACACTGTGCTAGCGGCACGAGGTTACGACGCCCTGAGGCGTGGGACTAACCCGACACGACCAGGCGTGTTTTGTATACAGATCTTTCTAGATCAGGGGTCGGCAACTTTTGCGGCTCTTTTGATATCAAGATGCGGCTCTCCAGCTACTTGAATAAATACTAATAATCTTAATAAAAAAATAAAATATTTGAAATAAAAAAAAATGTTAGTGACTCTTTAAAAGCAGGGAAATTTTGAAAATTGTAACTTTTTACAAGCTTTTATTTAACTCACTTCCTCTGTCGAGATGGAAACGCAGGAGTGAAAATTCGGAAACTTCTACTTGACCGATACGATTCACATTTGGCACGTGGGTCAAGACATGAAGACAATGCAATCTGAAACTAAATTTGACTTAATTGGATGCCCAATTGATTTTTAATGAATTAATTAAAATTTGGACCGAATTAGTAGGCATATCTAGCCAACCACACCACACGCGTCATCACCTTCAATAGCTGCGCCATCACGTAATGGCTGCGTTCAAAAACCATTGCGCGCCTACTGAACGTGATGTTCAGTAGGCGCGCAATGGTTTTTAGTCATGTAACTCTATTGTAAATAAAACATGTAAAGTACTGACGAGGAAGTGAGTTACATAAAAGCTTGTAAAAAAATTCATAAAAAACGTTTTAATAACAAGCTTTTATGTAATGATGCACTAAAAAGTAGAAAATAAATTATAGACTACTATTTAAATAACTATAAAGAAAAGCGTGGGTCACTTTAGTATCTATTGGATACCTTTACTAATGTTAAGGAAGACACCCACGCTTTTCTTTATAGTTATTTAAATAGTAGTCTATAATTTATTTTCTACTTTTTAAGTGCATTGTTACATAAAAGCTTGTTATTAAAACGTTTTTTATGAATTTTTGGCTCTTCCGCTTCCAAAGGTTGCCGACCCCTGTTCTAGATCTAGATCTATATACATTTTTTTAAAGCTAGTTCTTGTGTATTGACAAACAAAGCTATACAGTATCGCATTGAGATTATGTTTCGGATGGTGTATCTGTTATTGGTACGATAACGGTTAGGGTCAGTGTTAAGGTTAGGGTCAATGTTAAGGTCAGGGTCAGTGTTAAGGTCAGGGTCAGAGTTACGACTACGGTCAGTGTTAAGGTTAGGGTCAGTGTTAAGGTTAGGGTCAGTGTTAAGGTTAGGGTCAATGTTAAGGTCAGGGTCAGTGTTAAGGTCAGGGTCAGTGTTAAGGTCATGGTCAGAGTTAAGGTCAGGGTCAGTTTCGAGGTAAGGCCAGTGTTAAGGTTAGAGTCAGTGTCAGTGTTAAGTTCAGGGTAAGTGTTAAGGTCAGGGTCAGTGTTACGGTCAGGGTCAGTGTTAAGATCAGGGTCAGTGTTACGGTCAGGGTCAGTGTTGAGGTCAGGGCCAGTGTTAAGATCAGGGTCAGAGTTACAGCTACGGTCAGTGTTAAGGTTAGGGTCAGTGTTAAGGTCAGGGTCAGTGTTAAGGTCAGGGTCAGTGTTAAGGTCAGGGTCAGTGTTGAGGTAAGGTCAGTGTTAAGGTTAGGGTCAGGGTCAGTGTTAAGGTCAGGGTCAGTGTTAAGGTTAGCGTCAGTGTTAAGGTCAGGGTCAGTGTTAAGGTCAGGGTCAGTGTTAAGGTAAGGTCAGTGTTAAGGTTAGAGTCAGTGTTAAGGTCAGGGTCATAGTTACGGCTACGGTCAGTGTTAAGGTTAAAGGTATGGAAATTTCTACTTTCATGACTATAGTTAGGATTAAAGTTACGATTATAACCAGTGAAGGAGAGGGGGGGGGGGAGTGGTAGGTATCGATACTAACAAAAATGTAGATTCGATACGCCCTCCAGGTGATTTTATAAGTTCCCAGCCCTGCACACCCACTGGCACGCAAGTCGTCTAATCGTTATTGATGAGATCGATCTCCACTCCCTCAAAATTGATTTCTCAAACTGAGTCAATCTTGTTTTGTTTTGTTTTTAAGTTTGTCAAGAAGAGTTTGTCACTGCTTAGCCGTACCCAGGTATTAGTATGGCTGGTATCGACTACTACATTCATGTCATTTTTTAATGTTAATTAATGGCAAGGCGAGGGTCAGTTTGAGGTTAAAAGGTGGGTTAACGTTGGCTGTGTGTTAAGGTTAAAGGTTCGAGTTAGTGTGGAAATCGAGATAAGTATCGCAATTATCGATACTAGCTTCGGTGTATTCGATGCTCGGGGACGAGTATCGTGTTTTGTTATTATTAATCAGACTTTTCCTCACCTAAGCCCCGTTTTGTCTTCTCTTTTAAACACGAGAGTCCAGAAAAATGAAGGTTTTATTTACTTTTTAAAACCCAAGTAACAAACACATGCGAAGTTGGGCTAGCATGTATGACGTCACACACCTCATAAGGTGCCATAGATTTTACCTTGACGTTAGAACGGCTAAAGTGAAAACATGAAAGGGAGGGGGGGGTGGAAGTTCTTATTTTTTCTTATATATTATGGACACTGCCCCTTAATTTTAGCTTTCGCATATGAGTGGGTTCTATACTAATGGGATGGTATTTGCAAATTTAAGTATGGAGCAAAGAAAGGTAAAACAGACGCTTTTTAAAATTTATTTTAGATTCCCAGATGTTTAAGAAGAAAGTCTATAAAAAAGTATGTATCAACTTGCGGGATCTAGAACAGAAAAAAAAACCATGGTATTTTTCTAGATGAAAGTAACAACTATCTGAGATCTTGTTTTCTGACAGCCACACAAAACGTCAGGGTAGCACTGTGACATCTCATGTCATGTCACCACACCGTGACATCTCATCTCATGTTATGTCACCACACTGTGACATCTCATGTCATGTCACCACACTGTGACATCTCATGTCATGTCACCACACCGTGACATCTCATGTCATGTCATGTCACCACACTGTGACATCTCATGTCATGTCACCACACCGTGACATCTCATCTCATCTCATGTCATGTCACCACACCGTGACATCTCATGTCATGTCACCACACTGTGACATCTCATGTCATGTCACCACACTGTGACATTTCATGTCATGTCACCACACCGTGACATCTCATGTCATGTCACCACACCGTGACATCTCATCTCATCTCATGTTATGTCACCACACTGTGACATCTCATGTCATGTCACCACACTGTGACATCTCATGTCATGTCACCACACTGTGACATCTCATGTCATGTCACCACACTGTGACATCTCATGTCATGTCACCACACCGTGACATCTCATCTCATCTCATGTTATGTCACCACACTGTGACATCTCATGTCATGTCACCACACTGTGACATCTCATGTCATGTCACCACACCGTGACATCTCATGTTATGTCACCACACCGTGACATCTCATGTTATGTCACCACACCGTGACATCTCATGTCATGTCACCACACTGTGACATCTCATGTCATGTCACCACACCGTGACATCTCATGTAACATCTCATGTCATGTCACCACACCGTGACATCTCATGTTATGTCACCACACTGTGACATCTCATGTCATGTCACCACACCGTGACATCTCATGTTATGTCACCACACCGTGACATCTCATGTCATGTCACCACACTGTGACATCTCATGTCATGTCACCACACCGTGACATCTCATGTAACATCTCATGTCATGTCGCCACACAGTGACATCTCATGTCATGTCACCACACTGTGACATCTCATGTCATGTCACCACACCGTGACATCTCATGTCATCTCATGTCATGTCACCACACCGTGACATCTCATGTCATGTCACCACACCGTGACATCTCATGTAACATCTCATGTCATGTCGCCACACAGTGACATCTCATGTTATGTCATCTTTTACATGCAGTTCTCTGTGACGTACGATTTTATTTCTGGTGTTATTTTCGTCGGTTTTTGTTTTTGCTTCCCCCCCCCCCCCCCCCCAGTTATGATGCTTTACCAGGCAATGGGGTTATTTTTGTGCCTCCCCCCTCCCGCTGTAAAACAGGGTGGGTGGTGGGGGGGGGATGAATAATTACCATTTAGCTTTTCCTGCTGTGCCAGACGAGATCAATAAAGTCTGGAGGTGGCTGCTGGAAGCGCAGATCTCCGTCATAAGGTCAGGATGACATTGGAAAAGGATTTGTTAAAAGGGGTTCTTTGATGGGGGGGGGTATTCTTTGAGGGGATGGTCTTTGACACTAGGTTAAGGAGTTGAGTGAAAGTGTGTAATTGGGGGGGGGGGGGTATTACGAGCATGTTTTCATGGAAGATTGGTTGGATCTAGTGTCTAGTCAGTGTATGACAAGAGTGTACTCACCTCCATGCATGTGGGTACTGTGGTGTGAAGGTGGAGGGTGAGGTACAATATAAAAAAATCAGTGGACATAACCAACAATAATTTTACCATGTTCACGCCACTAGCACAATATTGAGTCGTTTGGCTTGAAAGTTGCCAGCAATTAGGTGAATGAAATCATCTACTTAGTAATTTAAGTACACATATTTTTCGTGGTATTAATTACCCACGTGAAAATTGGTGCTCCAATTAAAAGAAATTTCCGATTCAAAGAAATAACTGAGCAGTAAAAGGGTGATTTCGCGTTTTTTTTTTTCACTTTTAAAAAAAAAAATTATAATGGCGTGGTCTGATAACAAAATTAAAAAAAAAAACTTCATTTACGCTTTTTATTTTTATTTATTTTTTATTTTTTTATTGCTTAAATAAAAAGTTATAGAAACCTTTAAAAAAATATTTTGTAATGCTTGAAAGGTTATATAAACCTTTTTTAAAAAAAAGAATTTTACAATGTGACATTTGGAAGAAAAAGAAATGTTACGAAATTGTAAAAAAGAATTTGAATTTTTGTTTACAGCTCAAAAGTAGAAATAAATATTTTTTCTAAAGCAATCCTCCCTAGGTAACACTTTTACTTGAAAATGTCACAAAAATTCGTTCGTTTAGGATGTGTAAATTTGTAAAAAAAAAAACAGTCACTAACATCAGTCAGAAGACATAGTTAGAGGGGTTTGGCATAATCAGGTTAAATAAAATATATGGTGGGTGGGGTGGGGGTGGGGGGTGAAGTAAAACTATAAGGATTGTATGATGATTGGGGGAGGACGACACTATACGAAATACGAATGTGTTTGTTTGATGGGGAGGGGTGTATGAATAAAACGAACATGATTGTATGATCGATGTGTGAGGTGGGGAGGGGTTTAACAAATGATTGTATTATGGATTGGGGGAGGGGGGGGGAAGAAGCAGTATACGCCTAAAACGAATATGATTGTATGATGTTGGGTGGGGATAGGTGACAGTATATGTGTAAAACTGATGCGATGATTCTAAAAGTATATGATACCCAGAGGTGGGGATGGGTTGGATGGGAGGGGGGGGGGGGGTAACAGTATGTGTAAAACTAATGCGATGATTCTAACAGTATATGATACCTAGGGGTGGGGATGGGTTGGATGCGGGGGGGGGGGGGGAGGGAGTGACAGTATATGTGTAAAACTAATGCGATGATTCTAACAGTATATGATACCCAGGGGTGGGGATCGGTTGGGTGGGGGAGGGGGGGGGGGGGGTGACAGTATATGTGTAAAACTAATGCGATGATTCTAACAGTATATGATACCTTGGGTGGGGATGAGTTGGATGGGGAGGGGGGTTGACAGTATATGTGTAAAACTAATGCGATGATTCAACTCACATCTTACCCCAGTTACGTCAAACAATATATGATACCCAGGGGTTGGGACGGGTTAGGGGGGGGTAGAGTTCTACGTCTTAGATTGCTAAGATAAACAATAGCCCCACTCTGTCTTGTCAGGTGGATGAGCTGATGCAACGACGTCATTTCTGGAACCATCACGTGACTAACGGGTCCAGTGAGTAAGTTATTTTGGTTAGTCACATGTTGTTTTTAATATGAGACAGTTTCTGGCCGGTGCCAGGGTGAGGGCTGGGTGGGTGGGGTGGGGGTAGTTATAGGGTGAGGGTGGGTGGGTGGGGGGTAGTTATAGGGTGAGGGTGGGTGGGTGGGGGTAGTTATAGGTTGAGGGTGGGGTGGGGGGCTATTTATAGGGTGGTGGGGTGGGTAGGGTCGTTGTGGGGTGGGTGGGTGGGGTGGGGCCGTTATAGGGGGGTGGGGTGGGGGGTAGTTATAGGGTGAGGGTGGGTGTGTGGGGTTGTTAAAGGGTGGTGTGGGGGGTCGTTATAGGGTGGTGGGGTGGGTAGGTGGGGTGGTTTGAGGGATGGGTAGGTGGGGTCGTTATATGGTGGGTGGGTGGGGTCGTTATATGGTGGGTGGGTGGGGTCGTTATAGGGTGGTGGGGTGGGGTCGTTATAGGGGGTGGATGGGGTGGGGGGTAGTTATAGGAGGGTGGGTGGGGTGGGGGTTTATATATAGGGTGAGTGGGTGGGGTTGTTATTGGGTGGGGGGGGGGTATGTGGGGTCGTTGTGAGGTGGGTGGGATCATTATAGGGTGGGGTAGGTGGATGGGTGGGTGGGGGTCGTTATAATGTGGGGTGGGGGTTGTTTTAAGGTGGTGGGGGGTGTCGTCCTGTTAGGATGATTGTGTGGATTGGTGGGTGGCGTCGTTTTAGGGTGAGGATGGTGAATTGGTGGTTTTTTTTTTTCTCTATTTTGTTTTTTTACACGGCGGGGACTATATAATAAAGGGGCGAGAACTCCTGACGACACAACAATCTCAAACCAGACATTTGCGTTTTGGAGTTCAGTGCCGAAATCAGATTGGGGGAGACACTCTCACACTGTGGGGGAGACACTCTCACACTGTGGGGGACACACTCTCACACTGCGCATGTCATGACGATTTGTTGTTTATTTTTTCAAAGGAAAAAACAGTCGTCCGGACAGAAGGACGGAAGTGGGAGATATTTCTGAGAAGCAATATTTTAATTTGATTGCTGGAGCAATATTTTAATTTGATTGCTGGAGCAATATTTTAATTTGATTGCTGGAGCAATATTTTAATTTGATTGCTGGAGCAATATTTTAATGTGATTGCTGGAGCAATATTTTAATTTGATTGCTGGAGCAATATTTTAATTTGATTGCTGGAGCAATATTTTAATTTGATTGCTGGGCCTCTGATTGAGGTGTTTACCGCTGGTGGACGGGAGGATGCTGTGGCGGACATAGTAAGGTGAGTGTCGTCCGGTCGTCACATGTCGCTCGCGTTTGTTGACGTGCGCTGGATGCACGTGCGCGCGTATGTGTGCGAGTGAGTGAGCGAGAGAGAGATGCGGCAGACGGATGTATCTGCTGGGCGAGGCGGATAGACACGTGGATCAATACGGACAGCAGGTGTCCAGATACGAAAGTTAAAAAAAAAAAAAAATAAGTGGTCGGCTGAAGGTCAAGGTCATGTAACTAGATATTCCCGTCAAAATCGGTCACTCGTCGATACGGTAAACACGCTGGTCGTGAGATCAACAACGACCTTGTACGGTAAACATGCTGGTCGCGATGACAACTTTTGCCCTTGAGAAAAGCGATGGAAAAAAAGTGATTGTGCGACAGAGGAGAAAAAAAATGTAAATCATTTTTTGTGTCTAAATTTTATTAGATTACTTGTTCATTATCTGTACAAATAAGTTATTTTTTTCAGGTTTTTTTTTTGTTCCGCTTTTACACGTTTAGTGTCGAGACTTTTTGTTTTTTAAAACCGAGTTAAAATTCTAAGAAAATTTAAATTAACGAGCCGACCCGCTGCGTATCATACGCTGCTATTTAGTTGTCTTTTTTCTACTTTTCAGTAATTTATAATTTGTGAATTTGACAGTACCAACACTACCCCCCCCCCCCCCACGTGAAAGCAGCCTCCTCTTAGTTACCTCCTCTAAGTTTAAAATCGTTTCTAACTAAATTATCTGCCCCTAATAGCCGTCACCAAACCCGTCTCTATGATTGTAAAATGTAAACAGAGTGAACACCGCTCACCAGATCATGTGGGGGTGGGGTGGGGGTGGTAGTGATAGAGAGGAAGAGAGGGGACTGCAAAGGCGCGCTTGCAGCTTGTTTTCTAACTGATCCCAGAAGAGAATTATATATACGAGCCGACCCGCAGCGTATCATACGCCGCTATTTAGGGGCCTAGTTGTTTTATTTTCTACTTTTCAGTAATTCATAATTTGTGAATTCGACAGTACCAATGCTGGCACTGAAAATATTTGCTTTAAAACACTAACCCCCCCCCCTTTCCCCTAACCCCGACCCTACACCCCCCCCCCCCCCCCCCCCCCCCCCCGTGAAAGCAGCCTCCTCTTAGTTATTTCTTAGTTACCTCCTGTAAGTTTAAAATCGAACTAAATTATCTGCCCCTAATAGAAACCCGGCTCTACGGCTCTACGATTTGTAAACATTTAGCTTTGTAAACATTTAGCGTGACCACAACTCACCAGACAATGTGGGGGTGGGGTGGGGGTGGTAGTGATAGTGATAGAGAGAAAGAGAGGGGACTGCAAGGAGGCGCTTGCAGCTTGTTTTCTAACGGCTCCCAGAAGAGAATTATATATATAGATAGATATGGATACTGAAACAAGCTTTTACATTTAAAATTTCCATATCAGTAGAAGGTGATGTATTGTTGAGCTTTTTTTATAAAATCTATTTTTAAAACCGAAACTGGAAATATGGATAACACTCAGTGTTCAGGCGATATGTTCAGGGTGGGGGAATTGGGAGGGGGGGGGTGGCGTAAATACCGTAAAATGGATAACGGGGATAACGGGGATACACGTGAGGTTTTTTTTAAAGTGACGTCATTAGTTTATTCTAATAAAGTTTTGCTTAAGTCGGAAATGGTTCGAGTTTCATGAAGTTTTAAATCCTTGCAGGGTGGTATATCAAAATATGTGAGTACTGGTGTTCTCTATCAGTTGTATGAACTAAACTTGAGATATTTCTCATCAACACCATCACCAACCACTATCCTCTTTTTCGCCATTATTATTACTGTCATTATCATACCCGCTGTTGTCATCAACATTCTCAGTATCCTCTTCCTACTCAACATCATCATTATCCTAATTACCATCGTCATCATTATCCTAAGTACCATCACATCATCATTAACATCACCACCACTATAATCGTATTTCTCACTATTATTACTATTATTATGGTTGTCATACTCATTTTTAATATCATCTTCTTAATAATGATAATTATTTTCAACGTAATTATCGTTATCCTCGTCCTCGTTCTCAGTTTCAGGGGGGGGGGGGGGGAGGTAATGGCTAGTCTCGAGATGTGCAGTTTTTTAATCAGCAAATTCAGCACGAGACATGAACTTTAGACCCGGGCACACCACATTAACACCCTCAGCCATCATCCACCTCCCTCAGTGAGTGTTGACAGCAGCATGATTGAAATTTATTAATAGGATATTAAGTTATGGGAGGGGAGTGGGTGTGTGTGGGGGGGGGGGGAGGTTACACTGTGTGACCTGTTGAAGAAGAGTAAGGGTAACATTTTCTGAGATATCCGCCGCAACCACGTGAATGACTTGAATTAAAATTGATACGCTGACGTCATTGAATTATGTTAATTAACTCATAATACAGTGATGACACATGATATTAACAGTGGTGGAAAAAATATTTAACCCACGGGTTAAAATTTACGTTCCGGATTCAGATTTAGTTGAGCATAAAATTTCAAAATTTAGCATCCTGTCAATTAACTATAGGCTATTTTTAAACCAATTTTTTAAAAAAATCGGTATCCACCTCATTCAGAATTAGGAACCACTCTTGTTTTTTTTTAAAATGTGTCCTTAACTTTCTGCACTGGCTATGAGATCAATATCCAACAACCCATATAACGTTATTGATTTTTCCATCTATAAAAATTTGTAATCACTCAATTAGCTATTTGCATTTTATGACATCATTCCCATTTTCTGCGCGTGTTAAAACTATCAGAAAAAATCGATCACTATTGCAATATAGACATATTTTTCACCAGGATGGGTTTAGATATTGTTTTTTATTATTATTTCAATAATCAATTTTGTTTCAACTTTTTATGGAAAGAAAAAGCGCTACTGCGTGATGCTTAAAAATAGAATCCTCTGGGAGAAGTTATGAAATTGGCTGTTTCTGTTTCGCCAAGATAATAAATCGTTTATAACTGTAATAAAAGAGGATCTTGTTTGATGACTTTATTTGATGACTACTAAATGACTTTGTTAAATGACTGTACAATAACTATCGTCCAAAAATAGTTCAGTGTAGTTTATTTTCATTTGTGTGTTGTTTGTGATCATAATGGTATTTTGTATGTATCTGAATCTATCTTTATATGTGTTTGTATATTTGTATTGATACTTTGTGTCTCAGTATGTGCATATGTTTGATATGTGTGTGTGTGTTTGCAAAGTTTGCATGTGTGTGCATCTTGTGTATTCAGGAGTGTATGTGTGTTTTATATGTGCGTATGTTCGTGTGTGTAAACTGTCGTCTTGTTGTGTGCAGATGTATTTTTCGCGTGTTAAATAACTAACTAGTTTTGCTACTTATCATATAATGAGCAAAATTACGATTTTAATTAGTTAATTTCGAATTTTTAAATACCCAATTAAGAATTCTTGCATAGCATAACATGAAAAACTGACCTTTGCCCTTTCATATCTAACGCAACGAACAACACCTGTAGCCCCGGAAAACCCTCAGTCTATTTATAGCCAGACATAACTATTTTTAGAAATGATGACACAGTTGCCGATTTTAGCAACAGAGAGAAAATACCTCCCTTCTCGGCAAATTTAGCCCTAGACTTGGTGCAGAGAATTCAACACCACTTCAATCGAGCTTTAAGGTGTAAACACAGATATTACTGTCAAGAAAATAAATAATTCATCTCTTTAAAAAACAAACTATTTTAAAACTCAAATGACTCATGGATCTTTTTCCAGATAAACCCCGCCTAAAAAAGTTAACCCCCGTCACCTAAAAAAAAACTTATAAAAAGATGATATGAAACTTGGACTTTTGATTTTAATTGAAGACAGTGAAATTAGGATGTGTAATTAATAATTTGCATGAAAAGGTCTGTATTTTTGGTACCTTTAACCTTAACCCCAACCCTTACCGTAACCCCATCCCTAACCAAAACCCTTATCGTAACCAGTGTTTCTTCCAGACTTTTTTCTCCGGGGGGGCACTTGAAATCTTCGGGGGGGGGGGGGGGGGGGGGCGGTAAACTTTCTTCGGGGGGGGGGGGGGGGCGGACACTGTTAAAAGTATATATTTTCTATATAAATTATATAAATTTCATTTCGTTCGGGGGGCGGTAAAAAAGAGATGCCTGGAAGAAACTCTGATCGTAACCCCAACCCTAACGCCAACCCTAACCTTAGGGTTGGATAATAATTGGTTACCATGACTTTTACGACTTGTCTTTAAATATTCATATGTCTAGACATCAACAATAGGCCACAAGTGGCGGGGCTTAACTTTTTGCATTAGCGGCGGGGCTTATCCGGACAAAGCCCGACTCACCTACGTTATAAACAAGAGTGGGCCCTTTGTTCGACCTACGAACACAATGACCAACGTTTAGGTGAGGGGTTAGTGTTAGTCTAAGCTAGGGGTTAATCTAGACTGGGTCATGGGAGGTCACTAAGGGCGAATGACATACCGGATGTATCCAGGGTCCAGCGGTACCAACTCTAATGAATTAATTAGAGCAGATAATTGAGAACACGAGCTCGTGTTGTTTCAGGGTGTGAACTTTCGCCTCGCGTGGTGGGGAGTGTCACGTGATGAGGGGAAACTGGGCGGAGACCAGGAACACCAGATGACCAAACACTTGTTTAAGGAATGGCCGTGACTCATGGCTATTTTTAGCTACACAGTCCTCTGTATCCGCTTGTTGGGATGATCCCATTTCAACGTAAAAAATGAACAATTTTATCTTTCTTATAGCTAAACTTATCTATAAAAAATAGACCTATGTATACAGTTGTTTCATTTTTGTTTTAGCTGCGCTTAGGGTTAGAGTTGCGGATTTAATAATTGAGTGATGACGAGGGTTAGGTTTGTGGTTATGTTTCAGACTAAATTTAGGGTTAATTTGTTGCGTGAAGTATTATAAATATTGATTTATACAAATTTCATAAAAGTAATTTCAAGTTGGTTAAGTTTAGCCTGTCGTTAATTAGTGAAATTAAATGTGACTTGTTGAACCTTTCTTTATCTGTTCTAGATAGGTCATAGGTCGTCAGTAAAAGTTAAATAAAAATTCCCTTTTCCAACCTGACGGTCTATGGGGCAAGTGAAGTAGAGTTCACTTGTTTCTGTGACCTCGGCATATGAAGAGATAGTGTGGTCAGCACTATGACCAGCTGTCTTTACTTTCCCTAACGTGAGTCAGGTACCCATCAGAGCTGGGTGGACTTAAGGATGCTCTACTAAGTTGAACCCGGAATCGAACTCGAGATAGGTCGCCAGTACTAATTGTGTAATTTATTTCAAAACAACCAACACAGCATTTGATTGGTTGTGTAGTCTAGTACAATAAATAATACACCACTAGTCGTTGTTTCGATGGGGGGGTGGGGTGGGGGGGGCATGGATGATTGATATTGTGGAGAAATGGAATAAACATTACAGAACTACAACGCATTTTACTGGAATACAAAAGGCGTATATGTAAGCAACGCTTTTAATTAATGAACACATAATTATAATTATTATCCCAGGGCTTAACCATGTCAACAAAATCATTTGTCAGATTTTATAATTAGCGTGCGCGCGCGGTAAATACCCAGATCGCATAGTGCTGACGGAACCTACCATCGTTTGTTTAGCTTGAAATAAAAATACAACTGCAGCCAAACGCATTAGTTTCATGTGGCTTTGTTGTTTAAAGAATATACTGCGTATGTATGTTTGGTAAAGTGCTCGAATGATAAAATACGCATTCACTTTCTTCAGAGGAGTTATGTGATTATGTCATTTACGAATAACAAATAAACTAAGACAATCTGTTTTCTTCCGTTGCTAACGATTCGGATTTTTTACAGTCGTTCTATTTTTAGACATGACGCTTTGAGAGTTCTTCCCCTTTAGCATCGAATGATGCAACCGTGCCAAAAATGTGAAGTTTAGGGAATTTGGAGGCTCGCTTTTTATAAACGTTTTGCATGTCACAGTGTCTGTCTGCTCTTCTGCCCTTCTGTTTGTCTATCTATCTGTATATCTGTCTGTCTTTCTGTCTCTCCGTCTTTGTCTTTCTGTCTGTCTGTCTGTCTATCTGTCTGTCTTTCTGTCTCTCCGTCTTTGTCTGTCTGTCTGTCTGTCTGTCTGTCTGTTACTCTGTCCCTCTGGCCGTCTGTCTGTCTGTCTGTCTGTCTGTTACTCTGTCCCTCTGCCCGTCTGTCTGTCTGTCTGTCTGTCTGTCTGTCTGTCTGTCCGTCTGTCAGTTACTCTGTTACTTTGTTACTCTATCCCTCTGTCCGTCTGCCTTTCTTATATTTTTTTATGAACTATATCATCGATTACCAAGATTTTTTACTTGAATTTTTTTTTTAAAAGCCAAAGAACGGTTTGTTTTTCAGGTGAAGAACGTAATGGTAAGTTCAAGAAAAGATCCGGGGTCATATTACCGGGGGTTGATGTATTTCTGGGGGTTGGTATTTAATTCTATCTGTAGCCCATGATAAAATTGATGTGCTTTGGCCACGGTCGCCGTTGAAGTTTTCCTTAACTTCACATTCAGTCGTGTCATGCTCTGGTCGTTTATTTCTATCAGTGAGTTGAATTAGACTTGTGTAGTTACTCACCTCATACATGGGATAAATACCCACCCCAGTAACCCTTACCCTAAACTAAATATGTACAGTAAATGTTCCAGCCTAGTGTTAACCGTACCACCTAGTGACGCCACTGGCTTACTGTACCCCTTGTGACGCCACTAGATCATTGTACCCATAGTGACGGCACTAGATCACTGTATCCCCCCTAGTGACGCCTCTGGCTTACTGTATCGCTAGTGACGTTACTAGATAATTGTACCCATAGTGACGCCACTAACCACGGTACCCTAGTGACGTCACTATACCCCTTGTGACGCAATTAGCTCAATCTTCCCCTAGTGACGTCACTGACTCACTGAACTATTTTTTAAAGAGATATATCTGGATATCTTTTATTTTTGTTGTGTAATTAGAGAATAATCAGAATTTTAAATTATTTATTTTTACAAAAATATAAATAGATCTATTGAAACAAACTTGTATTCTCATATTGGTCGAAAAACCTTACAACGTTTGAAACGAAAGGTCAGTATAGGCCTACAACGCATCAATGCATCTAGCTGAGAAAACAAACAACTTTCCACAGTTAACCAATCTCTTCCCCACCTGTCACTTCACACTTTTTTCGCAGTGGGTGGGGTGGAGAGTGACCCCCGGGGGTGAGGGGGAGGAATTCGTGACTGTGTTGTTGTTTTTATGTGGACCTCAGTACGACTTAACGTCATACAACCTTTTTTTTTTTTTTTTTGATAACCTAATTTTTAGCTCTTCAGTATCCTTGCGCGTTACGTCCTCCAATCAACGTGTACCACGTGATGTGACGTCACGCCGAGTGAGAACCTCTGAAGGCTGGACCTATTGGGGTTTTTATTTAGCTTCTCGACCTTGACCCCGACCGGAAGTCACGAGTCCGTCGAGTTTCGTGACTGCCGTAGTCAGTGCGGGCATAAGTTTTCTTATCTGAAGTTTAAATTGTGGAACTTCGAGAAAGTTTTCTGAGGGGGTGAGGTAATTTGTTAATTTACTGAACCCCCGCAGGTGACGCCTATGGAAAGGTTGGTTTCATAGGGCGTCTGTGTGGTTGTCAGGGGGTGTGAACGTACTCAAGGATGGGAGGATTGGGTGGGTGGGTAGGTAGGTGGGTGGATGGATGGATGGATGGATGGATGGATGGATGGATGGATGGATGGGTGGGTGGGTGGGTGGGTGGGTGGGTGGGTGGATGGATGGATGGATGGATGGATGGATGGATGGATGGATGGATGGATGGGTGGGTAGGTGGATGGATGGGTGGGTAGGTGGGTAGATGCATGGATGATGGATGGATGGGATGAAATTGAGTGGGCGGGTGGGTGAGTGGATGGGTGGGTGGATGGTTGGGTGGGTAGTTGGATGGGTGGGTGGGTAGGATATGACACAGATGAATGGGTTAGATATGATTGAATGGTTTTGGTGGGCTTTCGTCTATATTACATAACTTGCCGTCTCGTCTAGTCTCGACCACACGACCCCCAAAGTTCCAACCACCAACCGCCTAGCCTAGCAACTAGAAAACGACTCCAGTACTCCCCCCTCCCTCCCCATTCTATACCACCTCGACCGTAGCAAGACACCACGAAATACAAGTACAAAAACATATGACGACATTGGAATGCAGCTAACCTTTTTTTTAAATAGTCCAACTACCAAAAGAAAGAAAAAACTGAACAAAGAAAAAAAAACGTGAACAAAGAACTAGAGAATATATTAAAGCGCAACGCGAGGCACTGACTTAGACTCGGAATGAAACATCATAAATTTTACAGTCTGGCCATAAAACCCACATATTTTTTATACCATCCCTACTGTATTAGTCCCTTTGTTGTCTTGGTAACTCTATATTTCCTTTTTATTAAAATGCGTTTTCTCCGGCGATTATTTTTACAGCATCGTATACACGATGGAAGAAGTGTTGCTACGTACGATGTAGGACGAAGAAAGAAAGTTGGTTTTCGCGCCTATTTGTGGTGACCTTGACCTACGCGTAGCGTCACTTCCGCCGAGAAATTACCAAAAGGCGAGTTGAAATGAAATCTCGTGTTGAAATCTCGTTCGGTCGAGAAGTGTGTCACTCTCCACATCTTTTGGATATTTTAATGGTTTAATTATTTTTTTCCCCTTCTTAATTAGAAATTGACATTCAGGTTTATTACGTCATTAAAACAAATAAAATTGTTATTAGGGATTGAAATACCCGTCTCAATAGAGGACAACGACATATTTTGTGATAACTATTTTGTTATAGTCGGGTAGCCATTATGTAATTAGTTATCGCAGGAAGGACAGGTGCAACAGGGTCTATTTATAGTCCACCAACTGGGTTTGGCCACCTTTCTTTCTTCATGGCCTGGAGATACATCCTGGGGGGGGGGGGGGGCGTTGGGGGGTGAAATAGGGAAACAGGAGGGGGATAGGCACTTGACGACACGCGAGGGCAAAACGTCGGCACGTGTAACGCTACGCTGGGGTAATCCCCCCTTTCAACAGACGTGTGGCGTTATTCTCTCCCTTGAAAGTGTAGGGTGGTGTAATCCCCTATTAAAAAACACGGTATAGAGTAGTCCCTCTTTTTTTTTCAAAATTTTTTTTAAATACGTGGCACGCAAATTAAAATAGCATGCGCTTTCCATCCCATAAATGCACTCTACAATATTTAATGTTAAAAATATATTTTTAAAAATATTTTTTTTTTTTTACTGTCTATAAATTTCCCCCTCTGTCTGTCACCTTGCAGGCCAATCAGTAGTTTATAAGAGACAGAAAAAAAAAATATCTTCCAAATCAACTTTCTTACTACTGTGTGCACTCAGTGACCTGTGGGGTAGTGTATGCACGTGACTTGGTGCTTTAGATTGTTTATTATTGTTTTTTTAAGGGGGGTGGGGAGGGGGGTTGAAGATTTGGCTAATAAAAAGCTGAGTTTTAAAAGCATCGTTCAATAATTGGTGGGGGGGGGGGGGGGGAGGGAATGGTGGCGGGGTAAGGTTGGCATTCAGGGGTGAGTGCATCTTGGGTGAACGGGTGCGTCTTTAGTGCTCACTCTGTGTCGTTCTACTGGCATTCAGTTGTCATGCTGCTGTCATTCTACTGAAAGTTGACTGTCTTCAGCTGTCATGCTATTATCAGTTGACTGTCTAAAGCTGTCATTCTACTGAAAGTTGACTGTCTTCAGCTGTCATGCTATTATCAGTTGACTGTCTTCAGCTGTCATACTACTGACAGTTGACTGTCTTCAGCTGTCATGCTATTATCAGTTGACTTTCTTCAGCTGTCATCATTCTACTGTCCCTTGGCTGTCTTCAGACTGTCATTTCTACTGTTTTCCTACTGTCATTCTGTCATTTTACTATCTTAGAACTCTACTTCACCTGCCCTATGGACCGTAAGGTTCGAAAGTCTACTTTACTTTAGAAAAAACCAAATTACCCCACCCCACCCCTCCCATAAACTGTACGGCTAAGCCAACTGTCCTAAAAATAGTATTTTTTTTCTTCAAAAACTGGCCGGTCGCATGGAAGCCAGACAAAGATGTTTACGTGATTTTTTTTTCTAGAACGTTCCAGCACTCCTGTGTCGAGATCACGTGACCTTGGGCTAAGTTAAGACTGGCATCCCCTCCATAAAGACATTATTGTGACGAGAGGGGAGAAGGGTGGGGAGGGGATTGTGACGGGATCGGGAAAATCCGACGTGTATTGAAGCAACAAGCCGATACGTTGACTTGAGTGTGTATAAGCTGTTATAAAACAGTTGACTTGAGTGTGTATTAGATGTTGTTATAACACAGTTGACTTGAGTGTGTATAAGCAGGGGCGGAACTACAGTGCCGCCAGACCCCGCAATGCGGGGGGGGGGGGGGGGGGCACGCCGTTTAGGGGGCCCACAGCCGCCCATAATAAAAAATTTTATAGTTAAAACAAATTAATTTTCTTGCATTTTTGACCTGATGGTTGTTTTGAAAAAAGAATACTAAAGCTGCGGTTGGATTATCTTTATTCTATTGACACCATCTCACGCTCTTGTATATTCTTTTTCCTACAATCAAACACACGCTGTTGTCGGCAAAATTCTTTTGAAAAAAACGTCCATCGCGCGAGAGGCCGCTAGATATTAAGACGACTTTTTGAGACCATCCCACATTCGGTATTGATGGATTAAAGTACATTGGCGCTTTGTTGTCCGTTTTAAGTTCCTTTCTCAAACCGCCCCTCCCGCTCTTAGCCTTACAAGAAGCGAATAGATAGCGCCCCAACAAATAAGCTGGCTCGTATCGGTGATGGTGTGGACAAACTAGCGCCCCAAAAACTAAGATCCAAGAAATAAAGTGCGGACATTGTTTTTAATAACCATTGTTCTAGAAAGCAAGGCAAACGTCTAAAATAAATACACGACTAATAACGTGTGATATATATGTATATATTAGTTCCGCCACTGGCACCTTGATAGTGGTTTTGTAAAATAACAAACAGATCTAATACAGTAGTGATGTTATATAGTAGCTATGAAATGCTGTTGCGTAAAAAAAAAATAAACACATGAGCTGTAGTGTGAAAGATAGTCAAACGTTCAAACCACTTCCATAAATCATTTCCCTTTTTTAAATAGTCAAATAAGGCTGCTCATAAGCTCCTTTTAATAGGTTTGTACTAATCAAATTAAACAGCAATTACTTATCTTAATTATTATTTTAAGAAAAATAAGTACTAAAGAATGGTTTAGTATAAAAATGAAATGTAATTAAAATTAATAATATAAATACAAAAACTTTCGAAGGGCGGGAAAAGGGGTGGTGATGAAAAAAATCTGAGGATTTCATCAGGCGACAGTAAGTCCTCTATAGCCTAAACGTTGTTTTTTAACAATTTGTGCGCATTGTTCGTATACCCGATGTATCAAATCATGCCCCCCCCCCCCCCCCCCCCCACCCAATCTGAATGTGAAATCTGTGGTTTCATCAGATGAAAAATAGTGTTGCGTCTTGCAGGTGGCTAAAAATAGAACCCACGTCACAGCTAAAAATAGCTATATTCAACAGGTCGGCCTGCTTTAAGAGATTGATCGATTTTTCACCGATTTTTTTTTTCGGGAGGCTTTCTTGTAATCTATTTTTGTTGTTGTTGTCGTTGTGAGCATCTATTTGTCGCTGTTGTGTCTGGTTTGTCGTTTATTTGTCGTTGTTATTTCTTCATGATCCTCTATGGTTGCTAATATATCCATCGTGTTCTCTAATTGTCGTTGTTACGACAGTGTTGTTGTTTATTTGTCACTATTATGTCCTGTTTTGATAGTGTTTAGTGGGTATGAAAGCCGAAGTGATTTTAGTTAAGTTATCTAGAGAACTGCCCCTGTCATCATAGGCCTTAGGTGCACTCTTAACAATGGCCTTGTCAGGTGCACTCTACACAGTGGCCTGTCTGGTGCACCTATACTGTGGCCATGTCTGGTTTCATAATATGGCCATATTACAAGTCACTGGCCATCTCTGGTTTCATAATATGGCCATATTACAAGTCAATGGCCATGTCTGATATCATAATATGGCCATATTACAAGTCACTGGCCATGACTGGTGTCATAATATGGCCATATTACAAGTCAATGGCCATCTCTGGTTTCATAATATGGCCATATTACAAGTCACTGGCCATGACAGGTGTCATAATATGGTCATATTACAAGTCAATGGCCATGCCTTGTGTCATATGGCCATATTACAAGTCAATGGCCATGTCTGGTCTCATATGGTCATATTACAAGTCACTGGCCATGACTGGTAGACCTTACAACGTTATTTAAAGTGCGTATGTTTAGGGCTATTATCAACGACAACACTAGCGACAGCCCGGTTCCTCTGACTGATAAGTTGAGCACTGTCCAGCACACGTCACTACTGCGCTCCTCGTTCCCTGACTCACGTGTAGGATGACGAGCCCCTCGTGCGGGGTGAGTAAGGAACTCGCTATTTTGTTCATGGTACCAAAGCCGATGTACTCACCCTGATATTTTTAGTTGCTGAGTTTGTTTTTCTTTCTCCATCATTAAATCTGACAAGATGTTCAAAGTTAACGATGACCCAACCCCGCCTGCGTAGGTATGCCAGGAAATCTTACCTGTTTACCTGTCACTGCATTCCACTTACATATCACTTAATTTTCCACCTGTAATTACTATCCTAGTGATGTTGTGTAACATACTTTTTACGTGTGCACATAATTTTACCTGTTTACATGATCATACCTATCACGTTATCTTACCTGTTCACGGGGAATCAAATTCCACGTGATGTTGTCCACATTATTGTACCTGTTCACGCGAACTGATTCTACATGTTCCTTCTTATTTGTGCCCATCTTCTTCAATCTTCTCTGTCTCTCCCCCTCTCACCTGTCATTATCCCCCCCCCCCCCCCCCCGCTCCCTCCAGCTCGTCCCATTTATATCTTGTCGTTAACTCTTCTGTTTGATTTTAGTTTGCACGCCAGTGCACCCAGTGTTTCTTCCAGACTTTTTTCTCCGGGGGGGGGGGGCACTTGAAATTTTCGGGGGGGGGGGGCGGTAAACTTTCTTTGGGGGGGGGCGGACTGTTAAAAGTATATATTTTCTATATAAATTATATAAATTTCATTCCGTTCGGGTCATTCCGTTCGGGGGGGTGGGGGGCGGTAAAAAAATTTCAGGGGGGGCTTTGCCCCCCCCCCCCCCCCCCCCCCCCCCCCCCCCCCCCCGAAGAGATGCCTGGAAGAAACTCTGATTTTGGAATTCTCTCTCTACAAAGCTGGGGTGGGGGGTTGTGAGGGTGGGGGGGGGGGGGGGGGTATTGGACAGTTGGAATAAGTGACGCGTAAGGTGATTAGAGATAGAACCTGAAGTCAGTGTAGCAACAGAGATAGATGCCTCGTCACTTTTTTTAAAGAATATTTTTTTTACGTTTCAACCCAGAGGTATAAATAGCAACACTAAAGCATACTAAAGCCCCCCCCCCCCCCCCCGAACAGATGCCTGGAAGAAACTCGAGTGCACCTATCCTCGCCGGTAACCGAACCCACTCTCTCCTACCTCTCGAGACTTCAGAGAATTGAATCGTTGCTTGTCCACATAGATACTTGTTTTGTTTTATCACGGTTATTTCTTGTGTGGGTGTTAAAATATACGACTTGTACAGATGAGGAAAAAGATAGTGTTGTGGTGATGGAGTAGATGGTGATGGTGTAATGGTGATGGTGATGGAGTAATGGTGATGGTTGACCACCAAACTTAGATCTAACGGCTGCCACTGGGTTTTAATACGCCTACCTACCCGCACGTTTAGTCCGGCATGTGGTCACGCATAGTCACACAACGCCGGACCGTAGAAAATGACGTCATATCCAACCCCACCCCCCCCCCCCCCCCCCTCACTCCATCTTCTCTTAGAGTAGCCCTCAATCATATTTTTTTTTTAATTTGGTAAAATTTTCTCTTAAGAAATTACAATATTTAATACACGTCCCCGTTCCATACCCCCCCTCCCCAACCACACCCACACACACTACCACACCTACAAATCGTTACAGCAGTCTGAATCAAACCTCTTTACCTATTCGTTTGGTGACGTCATTTATGGACCACATCCGAACCCTTCCCTTCCTTCTCCCCCCCCCCCCCCCCCCCCCACACTCCACACACACGCACCACAATGTATTGATACTATTACGCCGATAAATATACAATTCATTGTTCACCAGCATCCTTTGTTCTGTGATAGTTTTATCTTACATTCTCTGCAGGCGGAAAGATATACAAAGAAATGTATCAAACGGGTTTACCGGAGGGGATAGGTGTGGATAAAAAAAAAACGATCGGTAACGAGATTTCATTATCAAGGTAAAAAAAATCATATATGTCAATAACGGTGCACCGTACTTTTTGTGTTGTTGGTGGAATCAAATTGTGACCTCATTCATGGAAATAGTTTCATGGGAAAAACCCAAGTTGGCTCCGCCCACCTTTTTCCTGCTACGCTAGACACCGCGTGACGAGCTTGCGCAAATATACAAGTTGGAGAGGGGGGAGAGGGGAGAGTCGATTGTTTGCGTGGGCGGTTTGCTGAGGTCATTCATTCATTTATGCTGCGATGGTGGAATATGTGTGGCTGTTGTGGGCTGTAGGCACAGCAGACGACTGAAGCGCCTGGTTGCTAAACGAATAAATGCGTCCAATCATCACACATGTAGACCTACATAATCACACAATCTATTCACTTTTCTTATAGACTAGTAAGCCCTCACCAGCGCTAAACGTATATTTGTGTAGTTGATATTGAATACCACACCAGATGTTAGGGTTGGGTTTTGCATTACGTGGCGGTTACAAATTAGAGGTGTAGGAGGAGGGTTGTACCAATAAAAAGATAAGAGTTATGAAAGGGATAGAACTCTTCCAACCTAATCAATTGCGTTTGATCGTTTAATAAAACTAAACTTTCAAACACTGTGAGTGATGAACGTAACATTCATGGATGTTTAGGGTTAAAACTTAAGGGGGTGGGGGATCATAGCATGTTGTGTTAGATATAGGCATGGTGTGGCAATCTTGTTAAGTATAATTCTCTAAGATAGGAAGATATAGGGGTATGACTAAAGAATCAATGTGTTGACTGATGTCGTTTAGAAATATACGCCGTGGCACCCCATAACGGAGATGAGTATACTTGTGTGGTAGTATAACAGCGTATAGAACCTTGACCAATAGACACTAGCTTTGTTGGCGCATTATTTGTTTTATAATGTTCAAGAGAAACATGGTAAATAAAACGGGATTCTTAACTAAATATTCGGTTATTTAGGTGTAACCTGTTATTAATACACCAATAAACACACAGCAATTCTTGACTTTTACTAGAAAAAAAAAATGAGAGAATTTATTTTATCCTAAACATTTTGTTATGAACATCACTTCATAGATAAATTGTCTTAGAAATCAATTTAAGTTAAGTATGTCATTGACTTAAATAGCTTAATTTCCATGCCCCCACCCCACCTCCCGCCTTCACACACACACACGCCCACACACACGGTCACTGCCAGGCACCCTACTCGTTGCTCGGCCTTTTCAGTGTAAAACTTGCAACTGCCTCGTTTTTAAACAACCAATAGGAACAGCCCGATTGCAAGAATGAAAACAATTTTCATTCATGAGCTCCAACAACATTATCTCGGCCGTGTTTTAAAGCGGAAGATATTTTCCCGCCCAAACGGATACTTGTCATCCCGAGTCACAGCCCCTCCCCTCCCCTTCACCCAACCCTCCGTCCCCCACTTACAAGTCAGTGATTCTTATATTTTTGTAAACGGGGGTTTAAGCAGTGCCTCAGTCCCCCCCCCCCCCCCCCCCACAGCAGCTTGTGCACACTGTAATATCAAGCGAGAGATAATGTTATGCTTTGGTCGATTTCACACCAACCGGTCCCTAATTTAGTTGCTTTAAACACGGGCCGGTTATAAATATAACCGGACGAACCAGATTGCTTATTAATTTTAGAATCGCCATTCGTGACTGATTACGTGTACAAATAGGAAATGGTGTATGTATGCGTGTGTGTGTGTGGTGGGGGGGGGGGGGGTAGCGATGTTCAGTTTCCCATCCCTGCATATTTCCTCATTCATCCTGAGTTTTAGTCGAAGTTTTTTTCCCGCCTTTTCAAAGTCGAAAACAGGCGAATCACAAAGGACCTAGCATAACACCAGGAAAGGAATGTAGTTAGGTCACTATCTACCTCTGCCGTAACTATCCCTAATGTAGGATTGCTGTTTCCCGAGGTGAAGAGGTGGCATCTTAAACCACTGACCTAGGAAGTTGCAGACGACTCCCTTCAACCATCCCTGGGTTCAGTTCACGGCTGGTGGGAGGGGGTGGGGTGGAGGGGGGTGGAGTAGAATTTTGGGTCACTGTTTCAGGTCGTACTGTGGTATACGACTCGGTGACGTCTGATGTGTAAAAATGCTATGTGGGTTAAACCCCCCTGGTTATGTATGTGTGTATGAAAGCAAGAACACGAGAACGCCTCTGGTTACGTCAGTGAGTAAGGTTAGAGAACGCCCATGTCTATGAAACCGCTAGGACCGCGAGAGACCGCCCCTGGATGTGCTTTGTATGTGCATCTTAAGGTCAGGTGTGTTGGTGAATTTATAGGATGTCGTGTAGGTGAATTTATAGGGTGTCGTGTAGGTGAATTTATAGGGTGTCGTGTAGGGTGAATTTATAGGGTGTCGTGTAGGTGAATTTATAGGGTGTCGTGTAGGTGAATTTATAGGGTGTCGTGTAGGTGAATTTATAGGGTGTCTTGTAGGTGAATTTATAGGGTGTTGTGTAGGTGAAATTGTAGGATGTCGCATGGGTGAATTTATAAGGTGTCGTATAAAATGCATCGGAATGTGCAGGGGTTACAGTTGGACTCTATTAAATAGGAAGAGTGCATCGATGCACTATAAAACGTGCTGGATTAAAGGGCGCACAACACAGCGCCCCTGGGCGTGTAAGGGGCACCACACAGCGCACCCTGGGTGTGTAGGGCGCACCACCCAACGCCCCTGGGTGTGTAAGGTGCACCAGATAACATCCCAGACTGTCGAGGGGGCAACCCCCCCCCCCCCCCCCCCCCCCCCACTTGAGTGTGTAAGGTGCACCACACGGCAACGTAACGCATCAATAGTTTTTCAAACTCACCAGGGGAGAATAGGTTGGGCTGTGAGTTTTGGTAGGGGATACTATGGGTGGGGGTCTGGAGGTGGGGGGGGGGGGGGGGGGGGGAAGGGTCTGGTGGGGGATACAAGTCGGTGAGGGTCATGTGTGGATACTGTGGTTAAGGGTCGGGGAGGGGGGGGGGAATACTGTGGGTGGGGGTCGGGGGGCTGCTTGTAGTGGGGGATCATGTGGATGAGACTGGTAGTTAGAGGTCGCAGGTCGTGAGGGGGGGGGGGGACGTCCTCACTTTTCAATGCTTTTCTTTGGATTTAAAGTCATTTAAAAACTGAACTCCTTTTCTTGGTCTTATCAAACTGTTACCAAAATGAAGCACACAACAAGCTCCAAATGACGATGCTTGTGTTTGTTTAAGGTGCATATCACCTCCCCAAAACTGAAAAAGACCTTTCACGGGGTGGTGTTTTCAAGATGTGTGGTGTAATAGTTCACTGACCGAATTCTTGGTTTGTTTTATTTACCTTGTGTTGACCTTTTGTTGACATTGTGTTGACCTTGTGTTGACCTGTCGTTGGTTGAAACCCTGAGGTCAAACTTTACTTTTGAGTGACACTTATTTTCGACATGTGTTGTCACGCTATATGGCATACAGAGACTTGTTTTTAACATGCGGGGTCCTGCATGTCTTATGTCTATGGTGACTGGTGTCCTCTGTCCACCGTGTATGCTCACAAATGTCCTCTGTCCAGTGACTGATGTCCTCTTTTGCCCAACGTTTTGTTTTAAGCTTCATCCATGATAAATGGTTATAGTGATTCACATTGACCAATGTCTATTACCTATACTCACTGACCAATGTTTATTATTACATTTGTCCTAGTTGTCTATTGCCAACTATTACATTTGTCCACATTCACAAATGTCAATTATTACACTTGTCCACATTCACAAATGTCTATTATTACACTTGTCCACATTCACAAATGTCTATTATTACATTTGTCCTCATTGACAAATGTCTCTTATTTCATCAGTACTTATTGACCATTCCCAATGATGACCACCATGACCTAATGTCTATGTTTACATAGTTCAATATTGACCAGTCCCTTGTTCAGTGAGTGCGATGACCCAAGTTTCGATGACCCAAGTTTTTGACCCGAACTTGATCTATCTAAACGAGAAACGACACGGAATGCTTTAGGAGCCCCTTACCCTCAAGAATGTGACAAATTGCAAACATCCGACGCGACTCCCCGAAACATTGTTTTCATCAGAGTCGAACAATACGTTGGCGAGCTAAAGGAGGGAGGGGGGGGGGGGGGGGGTGAATTTACAAACCAAAACTATAATTTCCATAAAATGTATAATTTTTATTATACTTCATGTGGTGTCGAGTCATATTGACCTGAAAAAAATCTCACTGTTACTACCCTTTGTACTGTGTGCATACTTGCATAGCAACGTCATAGTGCTTGTATACTTGCTTTTTTTTTTTTTGCTCTCTTCTAAGTATGTGTAATTTTGTTTTTTTAAAATGACGGTTTACAAGAGGGCCTTGAACTTTGCCCCCCAAAGATTTGATCAAAACAAACACGATGAATCAACATGCCCCGATCCGAAAACACAACATTCTTTATTTATTTTTATTAATTTTTGTTAATAGGCCTAACCAAATAATCTTTAAATCATAATAGTAATTAAGTACGTCAAACCTTTGTTAGTACTTTGTAAACAACAAAAACAATGCTACACTTAACGTCTTCACTTTAAGTGGTGTCAAGAATGTACATGAACTAGAGGGCAAACTGGCAAAAACAGACACAGTTAAGTTGGCCAGATTTCGTCGCGAGTGAATGCTATGATGGATGAAGGGTGGTTTAATCCACGTCAACGGTGACTAAGTCAGATAGAGACGGGAGTCACGTGTCTATCTGCAGGTAGTCGGCAGTTGACTGGTGACAGAATGAGTCACTGTGACACCAGGTGTCTCGTCAGTCCGCCCTGATGTGGGGTCAGGGGTCATTAATATGGGGGTCAGGGGGTCAGATGTGGGTGTCGGGGTCACATATGTGGGGGTCAGGTGATCACATCTATGGGGGTCAGGGGTCACAGGTGTGGGGGTCAGGGGTCACATATGTGGGGGTCAGGAGTCACAGGTGTGGGGGTCAGGGGTCACATCTATGGGGGTCAGGGGTCACAGTTGTGGGGGTCAGGGGGTCACATATGTGGGGGTCAGGGGTCACATATGTGGGGGTCAGGGGTCACATATGTGGGGGGTCAGGGGTCACAGGTATGGGGGTCAGGGGTCACAGTTGTGGGGGTCAGGTGATCTTATCTATGGGGGTCAGGGGTCACAGATGTGGGGATCAGGGGTCACAGATGTGGGGGTCAGGGGTCACATATATGGGGGTCAGGGGTCACAACGTGAGGTCCTGGTTGTTGAAGAATTGTAACATAGTAGTGCTCGACAAAAAGACAGGTGGGTAGTAGGACAATAGGACAGCAGGATAGGGACATGACTTCAGGACCTAATGTCTTGTTAGGTAGTAGGACTTTATTAGTTTAGGAGAGAAGGCCTGTTTTCTAGAATATATATATATATATATATATATATATATATATATATATATATATATATATATTATATATATATATATATCTTTAGTACTGTAGGTACGTAGGACTGTTGTGTAATAGAAGTTAGGGACTATAGTACTTCAGGTCAGTAGACATTAGGCCTGTTTTATATTAGAACTTATATTAGAACTACTACAGTAGTATAAGACAGTAAGGTGGTAGATCTTAATGACTCTAGGATATTGGGACTGTAGGACATGAGGACTGTAGGACATTAGGACTGCAGGACACTGTCAAACGCCGCTGCCAAACAACCGTATCGCACCGCCCGCTGTCTACAACTTTTTTTTTCAAACTTGAAAAGGTCAGCTTGACCTACCAGCTCTTGATCTTGACATTTAAAAAATTAACGTACGGTACTCCCCATGTTAATTACCATCTTTACCCCTCTTGTTGGGTAACAGCCACTTACCACTCCCACCCCACCCCTCGTTTCGCTTCAGAATTTCAAAAAGAATCAAGTGGGAAAGGTCAAGGCCGGCCTACCACTGACGTCATCAGTGTCTTGAATGCTGGAGACGTCGCCGGTTGTTTGTGACGAGCGTCACTTCCGCTCCGCGCCTGCGCAGTGAAGTTGTTGTGCCGAGTTCTCGGTTAGATCTAGCAGTTGAAAAGCTGGGAGTACTGTAAAAATGGCGAGAGAGAGAGAGAGAGAAGGTGCATGGGGTGGGGGGAGACGGCCGTTTCCGTTGGTACCGGATGTGACGACAAACGACATCTTCACACTCTGGTAGAGACAGGATCTATCCTGTTTGTTTACACAACATTAAGAACAAAAATATTTCGCAATACGAAACATGGTTATAACCCTGGCCTTCTGTCATAGTTAAGTTAGGGTAGAGTTTAAGTTAGGGATGACGGTAACGGTGTTTCTTTCAGACATTTTTTCGGAGGAGGGCGGATTTTGTCCGAGGAGGGGGGGGGGGGGCTGATTTTGGTTAGAGAACAGTAGCGTAGCGAGGGGGGGGGGGCGGGGGGGGGGGGACATATGTCCCCGGGCGCCGAGCTTAGGGGGCGCCAAAATGGGTTGGAAAAATAAATTGAAAGGTTGAGGGGGGTGCAAATTGAAAGTTTGAGGGGGGGGGGGGTGGAAATCAAAATCTCGAGGGGGGGGTGCAAATCGAAAGTTTGAGGAGGGGGGTGCAAATCAAAATCTCGAGAAGGGGGGGGGGGTGCAAATCGAAAAGTTTGTCCCCGGGTGCCGGGAAGGGTCGCTACGCCTCTGTTAGAGAATAATACTAAATATATTATCTATATAATTTTTAAGGTTTTTTTTTCAATTTTATTTCTTGGGGGGGGGGGGGTGAACATTGGACATACTTTGCTCCTCCCTCCCCCCCCCCCCCCCCCCCCCTTCTCCCCTCGAAGAGATACCTGAAAAAAAAAATCGGGATTGTAGGTCTAGGTATACCATATCAACAGGTTGAGTACAACATTAAACTAGCAACATTTTTAAAAAATTGTTTAATAGCAAATTATATGGACATGTACATTAACCCAACCCTCTTATCATTGAAGCTGGTATCGCTATTGTCGATACTCCAACGTTTAAACCCAGCACCAAATCTTAATAAAAAATGAATCACGTGTTTATAGATTCTATTAACTATTCGAATATTAAAGCGCGCGCTAATTTTTGAAAGTCCACATCTGTAGAGACGTGTCCAGATCGTAATTTGATCACCAATGACCAGTGTTCCCTCTAAGCTGCGCGGCTGCGCGGCCGCGCAGCACTTACAAATATGCCGCGCAGACATTTTCTGATGCCGCGCACAGATTATTAGAACGTCGGGCAAGCCTAATTCACTAAACAATTGTGGCCAGTGGCTTGAATGAAGCGACATTTTTAGTACCTGTTTTGTTAAACGAACAGTCTTTGTGTTTTGGTGCAGAACACAAAGGGGTATCATTGACTTGGGGCCTGGGGGAGGGGGTGACCTCGGTTGTCATACCACAGATCTAGTTAATGGAAACTCTCAACTGAGCGGGGCGGGTACAGATGGGATGTCTGCGTGACAATCCCTCTGCTTGATTTAATGGTTTACCCCAAAACTGACCTAATACCTGAAAGGGATTGTGGCTACTAGCTGACCATGCAAGGTTTTATTTTCTATAGCCACTGCCCCTCCCCATCTCCCAACCCCCACCCATCACCTTGATACTATGACGGTTTACCCAAGTCAGATGCAAAATCTACTTTACTAAAGGTGCATGTGTTTTTGCTGTTTGGTTTAAGGATTCATATACTATATATCCAATTCTTGGGATTATTACGTGCACCTGGATCGAACTGTTTCAGTGTTCACAGACTGGTTTGGTAAATAGGAATAAAAGTTTACTACTCTGTGCTATTTGAACATATTGAAAAGAAAAATGTGTAACAAGCGGTAAAACAATGCAGCAAAAAAAAAAAAAAAACAGCGAGAGATTCGTTTAAACTGGAATGGCTCAAAGTTAAAGTGACAACCGAAACGCCAGATTCTAAGAATGTTTCAGTTGAATTAGGAAGCATCTAAAGTGTAAGTTCTGTGCTGCTAGTACTTGAAACTAACAATGAGCTAGAAGAACGAATTGAACAAAATGAGCGCCAGCGTTCAAACGAGGATCAAGTTCGAATTCTAATGGATAATGTTCTTCTCGCCATTAGAATACACGCCTCGATGCTGTCGGTACAACTGATTCATAACAACATGGGGAAGTATGTTTCTATATCAGACAGTTGGCGAAGTAAGAATTACGCCTTTGAGTTTGTTGAAGCAATCAACGAGGTGGTTGTAAAGAACACACTGACTGAACTTCGAGTAGCATCGTTTCACACGCTTATAGTTGATGAAAGTACTGACATAACATTATATAAAATGCTAATCCTTTATTTTAAATTTCGTTCAGTCAATTCTTTATTCTACAAAACCGTTTTTGGTGGAATAATTCAGCTTACCGCATGTGATGCCTCAGCTCTGGAGGCAGCCATAACACAGTACTACACTGAACATCAACTTGAAATGAAACTGCATGGTAATGATAACATCAGACGGGGCATCGGCTATGTTAGGCCGTAGGAAGGGATTAGCTGCTTTATTGAAGGCTAAGGTCCCCCATCTTGTTGAACAGCACTGAGTTCGATCTTCAGTTAAAAAGGGCGCATTTGAAGAATTGTCAAAGGTGCATGATATGGATGTAATTTCTTTTCGACCAATTTATGAAGTTCGATGGTTGTCACGTCACTTTGCTGTCAGTGCTTTTGTTAGAAATATTGATGCTTTAGCTGCTTACTGTGAAGAACAAGTCCAATACTACAATGATCCTGTTTGTTGTTATGTTTTGAAATCATTAAAAGATCCACTGTATCAAATTGCGCTTTATACCGTTAATGAATTAGCTAATCTATCAATGTTGTTACAGCGAAATAATTTATCATCGATTGAAGCACATCAATTTTGCATTTCTAAAATACGCAATTTAGAAGCACAATACCTGAGTGAAGATGTTTATTGGAATGATAAAGCCAAGAAAATTTTGAATGAAAACGTAGGAATCGACACAAGACAAATCACACAGTTTATACGATCGGTCTGCGATCATTTAAATGTAAGGTTTCCAGGAGATGAACTTCAGTTTTGGTCAGCTTTTGATCCTACTGGTTTTAGAAATTGCGCATTTGAGTTTGGCGTCAAAGATATCAAAGAACTGTGCGTAAAGTACAAAGACGTGTTACAAACAATGACTTCAAATTTCAGATCAGTGAAAAACTCAAATCAGGTTCAGTAAATGCACTAACTGAAAACGCAGGAGTTGCTTTAAATGATGAACAAATTAGCTCATTGGCAAAGTTAATTGACATATGCTGTACTTTTCAAGTATCAGAGCGAGGTTTTAGTCTTATGAACAGCATTAAAGTACAAGCACGAAATAGACTTGAAGCCACACATTTGGATATATCTAAATGCTGGAGAGGATATGGATTTAAACAAATCATATAATGTGTGGAAGCAAGGCAAGGTTAGACGCGAGAAATTGCAATAAATGCCCCTGAAAGGTTAGCTAATTTTGTTTTCAAGTCAGCTTTTTAAAATGGTTAACATGTTAAACTGTTGTATTTGTATTACCGTTATGGTATTAACATTTTTAACATACGATTGCATTACACTAACATAGTACGTCGACCATATAACCTGTTGTCTAAGTATAACTCTAAAAGTTTCTGTTGTGTATTTTATTTTATTTAGATGGGATTTGTATCTTCTTTTAATAGCATACGTTTCATTAGTCCTACACATTATACTATTAATTTATCAAAATGCATGCCTTCATTACTCTGCTTAATTGCAAGCTTAAACATACATATTAACTTGCCCAAGTCATTTTTAGCACCGCGCACACAACATATTTTTTGCACACACACTCTTGGTCCTTAGAGGGAACATTGGCAATGACCCTAATTAATTACCTAATTAACGACTATCTATCACGTGGGTACATTCGTACTAGTTTGTTCATGACGAGTGCAACGGTTTCATTAAAAAAAAACCCACGTCAATCTGCCTGTTAAGGAAACATGGCGACCATTTAAACTAACTTAAAAAAATCTGCTGTGACTTGTCTGTTAAAACTTCTGCACTGCGCATGCTCAGGGCTAGGGTATGTCGACCGTAGACCAGATTTTTTTTTTCAAACGGAGGACAAACATTTCAAAAGCAAACACCCAACTGTGGCCGGCTTGTTGAGCGATTCTCAAATTAATTGTATTCGTCCTCGATTTCTTTCAACATTTAAAGTTTGATTACTGCAAGATACAAGTTACTCCGCAATACATTCTGTTTACTGATGTTACTTCAATAGAACATAGTAACTGAGTCGGCCATATATCTATAAATAATAAGGTAATTAAATTAAAAAAAAAGAGCTAGTGATAGCAACATGAGGGCCTAAGAACATCCAAAAACGACGTTTCGACCAAAGGCCTTCATCAGCACACAACAACATAAAAAGAAAAGGAATAAACCTTTTAAAAAACAGTGTCACAGTTTCCGACCAACTGATCAATGCTTATCTCTACTAAAAAATTGAGGCGAAACGGTTTATACAATAAAAACAGTTTGAGACCCCCTCTAGCTAACGAACGCATAAACAATCTTTTAAATGACTTTAAGTTTAGGGTTAAAGAAAAGTAAACATGGGCACAAACCCCCCCCCCCCCCCCTCGCCCCCCCCTCGCCCCCCCCCCCCCCACCCCCCCCACACACACACTACACACCTTTTAAACATATCCAGATTTTTAATTTACCTTTTAAAAACTTCATTAGCCGTAAAGACAAATTGGAAAATAAAGCTAATTATTTAAAACGTGTAGTTGGAGAAATGAGGTGTGTGGAGAGGTGGGGGGGGGGGGGGTGTGATCAGTCTATGTTTATTTGAACACGCTGCGCAAACATGCACCAAAGTGGCCCCCGGTGCTGGCCGGCTGGCCCTATACCTGGATCCGCACCTTCGCAAAATGTCACCGGTGACACAACAAACAGGGGTGACTGTTTTTGTCTAAGTCATCTTGACACCGGCGTTAGACACTGGAGTCACGGCTTCACGGGAGGATGGCATTCTGGCCCGTGGGGGGTGGGGATGAGAAGCGGTACCAGGGGGTGGGGCTGCTCCAGAATACAGCTCTGGTTGTGGGAGAATACAGATCTTCGGCTGGAGGCGATACAGCTCACTCAAGGGAGAGAATCAAGCTCCACAAAGGGAGAGAATCAAGCTCCGCGAAGGGAGAGAATCAAGCTCCGCGAAGGGAGAGAATGCATCTGAAACCAGAGAGACAGTACAGTAAAACCTAGGGATGGAATACAGCTAGACAAATTGAGACACTACAACTATACTAAGGGAGCCAATCTAGCTTCATGAAGGGAGATAATCCAGAGCCCATATGGAATATAGTTCATGCTGTACCAATGTAGAGAACTATTATATAAACGGAGAAAACAGTTGCACCAAGATAGTGAACAGCTGTTCCAAGGGGTGAACAGTTCTAACAAAGGAGAGAACAGCTATACTAAGGGAGAGAACAGTTGTACCAAAATAGAGAACGGTTGCACTATAAGAAACTCTATCAAAGGACAAGAATTAAGCCCGCAAAAGGAATATAATACCGCTCACCAAGGGAAAGAACTCAGCTCTATTACAGGATTGCATGACTCCCTGCCACATCGTTCGTCCGAACGTGACCAACGTCCTTGAAACATTGACCGTAGCTGTGCTGGATAAAACAGTCTTCAAGGTCATCAAGGTCAAGAGGGACTAGATTTGGCCTTGACCTGAGTTGTGTATGTTAGAGTACCAAGGATGACCCAGATGCACCTGTATTTGGATTCTTGTCTCAGCCTTGTCCGTCAGAACTGATGCACGGGGTAAGTCTTGACAGCAGGCACGGTTACTTGTCATAGTTCCGTGTCATAGTTACTTGTCACAGTAACTTGTCATGGTTACTTGTCATAGGTACTTGGCATAGGTACTTGTCATAGTTACTTGGCATAGGTACTTGTCATAGTTTCTTGTCATAGTTACTTGTCATAGATACTTGTCATAGGTACTTGTCATAGGTACTTATCATAGTTACTTGTCATCATAGGTACTTGGCATAGTTACTTCTCATAGTTCCATCTCATAATTGCTGATCATAACTTCTGTTCATATAGATTCTGTGCATCTCGTTGATGGTCATATAGATACTGGACATCCTAATCCTGTTTACTAATACTTTTTACTAATCCTGTTTACTAATACTTTTTACTACTCCTATTTACTTATCCTATTTGCTAATCATATTTACTAATACTTTTTACTAATCCTGTTTACTAATACTTTTTACTAATCCTATTTACTAATACTTTTTGCTAATCCTATTTACTAATCATATTTACTAATCCTTTTTGCTAATCCTATTTACTAATTCTATTTACTAATCCTAATTACTAATCCTTTTTTTAAATCCTATTTTCTAATTACATTTACTAATTCTATTTACTACTCCAATTTACTAATCCTATTTACCAATACTATTTACTAATCCTATTTACTAATCCTATTTACTAATCCTATTTACAATCATAGCCATGTACCACTTTATATCGAATTGTTTCAAATGTTTGTCAGAATTACTTGTCGTATTGGGATATCAAAATTGCACCCCCCCCCCTCACGCCTCGAGGCACGTCCCCTCCCCCCCGCCCCCCCCCCCCCCCTCTTCCAACTAAAAAGTATTTACTTTCAGCAAATTTTGTTTCATGGCGTATAGTTTTTTTTTTTTTTGGCGCTTCTTTTATTTCTTTTTCAGATTTTTTTTTTATATTTAAAAGAAATGTCAATCTGTTACTTAGATAATGCTAACAGAGAGTGTGACAGTGGTTACCGTTCCTATTAATAGAACCGCTTTGTTAGTTTCTTTCGTTAGACCAAACATAAAAACAAAATTTCATGTTATGAAAGGGTATGTGCGTTGTTATATGTTCTAGACTCTACCGGCTTACCAATAAAAATGTTAACAATTGAAATGCCACAAATGGCACCCAAAATACAGCCACTTGATGCCAACTGTATCCGCCTCACTTACGGTGGTAGTGGTCAAATTAAGTCAGCTTGTAGCAATATCCTAAAACTTAGCAATAGTTGGCTCCAGAATTTTAACCGACCACATCCCTAGAGCTATTTTTTTTTTCTTTTCCCACGTTTTCTTTAACTTGCTTTCTCTGTTTGTGTGTTTGTTTGTCTTTCCAATCAAATCTTGCGATCGAAATTTCTGGCACTTCCCAGTTAGCTAGCGCGCTGAAATTTTCAGGGAAGCTTTCTTTTGGATGACCATTGAATATTCAATTGTTATTATTACTAAATTGATCAATGGAAACATTTTATTGAGCATTTTAGACCGCTATATAATCTATATATATAATTCTCCTCTGCTAGCCATTAGAAAAAAAACCAGCGACGCGTACCTCGCGCGCAGTGAAGCGAACGATCACATGTCGCCACAGGCTTAGGGGCAGAGAATTTAGCTTGAACCGAGTTTAAACTTACAGGAGGTAGGCCAGTTTGGGGGAGACGATATGGTCGAGTGGTTGGGCACACGATTGCTATCCCACTCGACACGGGTTCAAATCTATGTGTTCTAGTCAGTAACGTATTCAAACAACGTGTTTTTTACGAGTTGTCTTTTTACGAGTTGTCTTTTTACGAGTTGTCTTTTTACGAGTTGTCTTTTTACGAGTTGTCTTTTTACGAGTTGTCTTTTTACGAGTTGTCTTCGTTTACCCAAAAAAAAATCGAAAAGATAAAATCGATAGCAAGATTTACATGCAAACAAACAGACAAACACTAAAAAGTAGAAAATAATAATCATTAAAAAAGTTTTAAAAAACCCACGTTTTCTGATTGAACTAAAAAGTAGAAAATAAATACTATACATCACAATAATGCAAGCGATCACTCTACTATAAGCGATGAAAAACGTGGGGCGCCGTGATTTTCTTACAGTTTCTAATACTGTTGACTCTCTACAAGCTCCCTAATAAAAGTCAATAGTATTATCTAATCAATAGTAATATAACTTTTACTTCGCCGCCCCACGTTTTTGATCGCTTATAGTAGAGTGATCGCTTGCATTATTGTGATGTATAGTATTTATTTTCTACTTTTTAGTTCAATCAGAAAACGTGGGTTTTTTAAAACTTTTTTAATGATTATTATTCCCACGTTTTCTTTAACTTGCTTTCTCTGTGTCTTTCTGTGTTTCTGTGTTTGTTTGTCTTTCCAATCCAATCTTGCGATCGAAATTTCGGGCACTTCCCAGTTAGCTAGCGCGCTGAAATTTTCAGGGAAGCTTTGTTTTGGATGACAATTGAATATTCTATTGTTTTTATTACTAAATTAATCCATGGAAACATTTTATTGATCATTTTAGACCACTATATAATTGTACCAAAAAACGTCGGGAAAAAGGGACATTACCCAGTAACTGTAATTTGATGAAAACAAGGTTCGACACTCCCCCTCTTTTTGCTTACTGAGTAGTTGTCACGCTGTGTTTGTGTACAAACAACCATAACCTAACAACTGGTGGCCAGTATGGGGGAGACTATATGGTCGAGTGGTTGGGCACACGATTGCTATCCCACTCGACACGGGTTCAAATCTATGTGTTCTAGTCAGTAACGTATTCACACAACGTGTTTTTTTACGAGTTGTCTTTTTACGAGTTGTCTTTTTACGAGTTATCTTCGTTTACCCAAAAAAAAGTGAAAAGATAAAATCGATAGCAAGATTTACATGCAAACAAACAGACAAACACTAAAAAGTAGAAAATAATAATCATTAAAAAAGTTTTAAAAAACCCACGTTTTCTGATTGAACTAAAAAGTAGAAAATAAATACTATACATCACAATAATGCAAGCGATCACTCTACTATAAGCTATCAAAAACGTGGGGCGCCGTGATTTTCTTACAGTTTCTAATACTGTTGACTCTCTACAAGCTCCCTAATAAAAGTCAATAGTATTATCTAATCAATAGTAATATAACTTTTACTTCGGCGACCCACGTTTTTGATAGCTTATAGTAGAGTGATCGCTTGCATTATTGTGATGTATAGTATTTATTTTCTACTTTTTAGTTCAATCAGAAAACGTGGGTTTTTTAAAACTTTTTTAATGATTATTATATACAAACTGGACCAGAATTTAAACACGATGCCGGCTTTAACCGTACTACTAAATATGTATAGCTAAACCAGCTACAATTTTTATGTTAATACTACTAGACTTAAGGTTAAATCTAATGATGATCAGATACTAGACATGGTTAAATCTAATGCTGTTCAGATACTATACTTATGGTTAGATATAATGCTGTTCAGATACTATACTTATGGTTAGATATAATGCTGTTCAGTAACTAGACTTATGGTTAAATCTAAAACTGTTCATATACTACGCTCATGGTTCGAACTCAACACTCGGGTTAGCAGCCTAGCGCTCTACCATATAGGCCACGCCGTCCCTCACACTAACTAGTGGTCAGCTTAAAAAAAAAACCAATATGGCCATCCATAAACTCTAAGGCAATACAAACACACAAAAATAGACTACTCTAAAATATTACATAACCTACAGTTGAAATTAACTAAATCAAGTGTTCTAGTAATATCGCTGTCGTCTGCTACGTAGCAACTCAAACCACGTCTGCTGTAGTTGACAGCCCCACAATGCACCGGACCTAGCCAGTGCCACGTTCATTTTTCTTGGAAATTTTATTTTTCTTAGAACAAAAAAAAAAAAAAAAAAAAAAAAAAAAAAAACCCTGCATTGTGTACTCATTTCTAGAAAGTGCAATGGGAATTTCCGATCGCTATTTTCAGTTTGTTGAACTGGTTCGTTTCTTGTTTGCTTCAAAACTTGTTTATCTTTGCTATTCGAATTTTTAATCTGAGCGTTTATTTGAATGAACACGGTAAGTACCAAGTTCCTATAAAGGTTTATGTGTTGTGTTTTCTTGTTTTCGTGTATTGACCGGTCTATTTTTATCCCAACGTAGAGCTATTTTTATTCTCTAAACAATCAAGCTATACTTCAGAATGTAGGTCATAACATTTTAACATTTTAAACAGCCAATCAATGTTTGTCTTACGAAAGTGAAACATCGGGTTATAACAGGCTTTTTAAAAATAATTAGAAATTTAGCCTTAAACTAAATAAAATAGTTTACAGTTCTCTGGATTTACAACTTCTATAACATTGATTCTAAAAATATTAAATTTCTGAATTTTTTTCAGGCTTAATTTTTTTTTTTTAATTATTTTTACGTCCACTTTGATTGCAAAATCTAAAAAAAACCACGTTTTTAATCCATGTCAACAATAATGATGGAAGTATTCTCGTCAACTCGGCCATATGCATTACGATTAATGTTTTAAACGAATGTAAATGAAGTAAAGAATGACTTCGGCGTCCGAATTCAAAGAATCCTAAATTCCACGTTTTTAAAAACGTTCATAATTTTCAAATCTGTGCACAAAATATGAATGGGCATTACATTTTAGACCCTGAAAAAAAAAACTTTGACGTACGTCGTTACGCCTCAACCATAATGGAACGATGCTGTTACTACATAGGGGTGAAGGCGGCACCATGGTGAAGATTTAACCGACTTTTGAGGCTGATAGAAGAAACATATTAAGTTTTTTTTTCTTTTTAAAAATATTTTTTGTGTGGGTGTTTAGCTAGGAAGTTGAGGGGGGGGGGGGGGAGTTTAGTGGTGTTCATGGTCTGAATAGCCGAGAGTTTTAAAAAAAAAAGTTCCAGCGAGAATACCAAGAGCCTGGACTGTAAACTCGTAACGTTTTTTTGTTCTTTTTTTAGTGGAATCTAGGTCAGACGTGTTAACCCCATTCTCTAAACATGGGCCCTGGCACTAACCCCCCTCATCTCCCTCCCCCTCCCCCCCCCCAGCCTCCGCCCACGCGACTTTAACGTCTAGGCAAGGGGGGGGGTTACGTTGATTTATCGCCCTTGCCTATTGCTGCTGACATCTTTTTGTGGAACCCTCCAAGACGATGTAGGTCCAGTCGTGTTGGCCCACATTTGTCTGAGAGTAACTTCCCCTCTTGGTGTCCGTATTGTTTCTTGTTTCGTTTATTTCTATCCCCACCTCCATTCGGTTTTTTCGTTTTCTGAATTATGTTTCTTAAATCTAGGACTCCAGATGACTTTTTGTTTGGATGGGGTAATGGGGTATGGTGGAGGGGGAGGAAATATGTGTATGATTTTTTTTTAAAAGCGATGTAAATTCGCGGACCGGAGTTCACCCAAAAACTGACTTCAATATGTGACAGATGCTCTTATGCCCCTTTCTCACACACAAAAAAAAAAAAGCCCATGCAAAATTTTGACAATAGATCTCAAGTATCTTCTCAACTGTTCCACTTTAAAATGTTCCTAAAATAGACCTAAAAATACCTAAAATATACAGTAGCGTAGCGAGGGGGGGGGGGGGGACATATGTCCCCGGGCGCCGACCTTAGGGGGCGCCAAAATGGGTTGGAAAAATAAATTGAAAGGTTTAGGGGGGTGCAAATCGAAAGTTCGAGGGGGGTGCAAATCGAAATCTCGAGGGGGGGGGGGGTGCAAATCGAAAGTTCGAGGGGTGGGTGCAAATCGAAATCTCGAGGGGGGTGCAAATCGAAAAGTTTGTCCCCGGGCGCCGGGAAGAGCCGCTACGCCTCTGAAAATATACCTATCAGAACATCTAAGTCTATTTACAATCGTATTAAAAATTTATTAGCAGTGCTCACTATGAACGGAATCATTAAACTTTTACCCCTCGCTACGCTCGCAGTAGCACTCTTAACACACAAAGACGTACGTGTACTATATTTAACGATTGCGAGATGTCCACGTTTTTATATTTGCGAGGTGTCTAAGTTCTTTGTTGAACTTTCTTCATGATGTAAAACAAATCGAGCACTTAGCCTGGCTAACGACATGTTCTGTGATGTTTCTTACCAATTAACGTGAAATTCGTTACCTTAAGGAGAGAAATTAAATTTATCTAATAGTATAATGGCCTTTTATTGCTCAGGTGCGGCTGTTTATCAATTTTTGTTATAGAGTTCTTGATTACAGTCTGAACTATTACCTAAAGTGAACTTGTTTCTGTCACTTTATTTGGTCAAATAATGTATTCGTATGATTTTCTTTTTACTTTAAATTGTGTAACTTCTAAGCTTCAAAATCTTCTTTGTCAAAAAAGCCAGACCCCCCCCCTAAAATGACGTCACACCTTGGCCTACAACCCCATCCTCAAAGTTGCTGTTGAATTTTCTTAAAATACGATATTTTTTTCAAAATCTAGTCTGAACTCTGTACACATAAGTGTATTTTAATCAATTCCCATTACAATTTATTAAAACAGTTTTCTAAAACGGGAAATAACGGCTAAAATTCGTTTTCTAACATTGCTTTTGTATAATGCAAAAGTGTGACGTCACACCATCTGCCCCCCCCCCCCCCTCTTCCCCTCATTACACACCGTCACAAATTTACGGACCTCCCCCCTCCCCCATTTATGGACGAACCCTAAGTCGATCCCCTGACTTTGATATGTTATGTTTCCATCAAACAGGACGTTTTAAATGTAGATCACATGATCGTTAGCTAGACATTTTTTTTAAAAGTCACATGACCTTCAACTTGACGTTCTTGACTTCCGCTGGCTGCCGTGTTATTTCGCGATCGCAGCTATAACGATTTCACTTGTCGCCCTATAGTTTGTTAGATAGACTAAATTTGCTTAAAGCATCTCACTAATTCCTTTGTGGCCCCTGGGGAGCAATGGGCTGCAGCCACACTATATTTTAAATATAAATTCCATCCGTTCGGGGGGGGGGGGGGGGGGGGGGGGTTGGGGGTGGGGTGGGGGGGTTGGTAGACTTTCTTGGTGGGGGGGGGGGGGGGGGGGGGGGCTCCCGAAAAGAAGGAAAAAAAGAAGAAACACTGAGCCCGCAACCCATTCGCTTTTATCCTATTGCTTATAGACATCAGACAGTCTCTCCAATGCTGCAACCCAGTCGGAATATTTCGTCATCTCCAGCAAGCGAGATTTGACGAGATGAACTATTTATAGGCTAAGCCTGGCCTTCAGGTTTTAAACGGATTGATTCTGCGTCATTTAATGCCAGCCTCTGCAGATGTCGACAGACGTTGACGGACACCGGCGTTGAACGCTTGATGTGACCTTCGATAAGCTGAACGTGAGTAAAAAGTGTGTCATTGTAAATCCTTCCCCGGGCCCCACGCACACCGACCTCCCCTGACTGTTCTACACCGTAATGAAGAGCTACACTTGTGTTTGGTTAAAGATGATCGTAATTCGTTTAGATCTAGATCTAGCGGACCCCTTCTGCCTGTGCATTAGCTCACTACACAGTATCTGCCATATTTTTAAAATTACCCATGAATTTATGTTTTGAAAAATACAAAAATGTTTCCTTGTTTCATTTATGTACCTGTTTAAAACAATTGAATTAAAACTTTTCAGTAATAAATGAAGACTAGCGATGTTTCCAACAGATGCAAGCTTGCTCATTTACTATAGCAGCCATCAGTTGGTTTTTTTTTTTTTTTTAAATTTATAGCGGGTGATTCAGGGAAAGCCACTCTATTTTAAAAATGGCTTCTGTTTATATAGCAAATCTTGCTCGCAAACACTGCTGTTTAAAGTTAATTTCTGTCCTATATTGATATATTTAGCCATTGATTTTGGTTTATTATTCAGTTATCTATAATGTTTGACACAAATTTATCACAGTATACTTCTATCAAAGCCTTGACAATGAGTTAACTTTTTCGTACATTACTAGACACGTCTAGCCGCGTGCGATTTTACCTACCTAAAGCGATAGAGTACCTTTTAAAATTACCCATGAATTCTACCTCATCTGTTTCTATGTATATTTAAATACACAATTGGATTTTATTGAAACCCGGTTGTCGGCATCCATAATGTCATAACACTAACAGTCATAGTTGAGCAACGGGCAAAACTCTTGCAATAAAACAATAAGTTAATATTTCATTATAAAAAAAAAGTAAAGTTTCCCTTTCAAACCTGACGGTCTATGGGGCAAGTGAAGTAGAGTTCACTTGTTTCTGTGACCTCGGCATATGAAGAGATAGTGTGGTCAGCACTATGCCCAGCCGCCTTTACTTTTCCTAACATGAGTTAGGTACCCATCAGAGTTGGGTGGACTCAGGGACGGTCTGCTGATTTGAACCCTGATTCGAACTCGAGACTTACGGGTTAGTAGTCCAGCTCTCTACCGCTAGACCACTCCGTCCCATAATATTTCATTATGATATTGTGCAAATAAACAAACACACCTATGACATCAAAACATTTTGCATTTAATATTAATGAAGCAGTGAATATATTTTTTAATTAAGTTTTGACTCATTTCAATGTTAAACTAGTTAATTTTTTAACGTTGATTAACATTGAATGAAATGGTGCGCGGACATATCCCATGTTTTTAAAATGTAGAACTACAAAGGGAGAAAACCGATAGCAATGTTGTCTAAAAACGTTAAATACAAAGAAATCAAATTAATCAAATCAAATTAATTTACTTATTATTACCCCCACTATAAATCGTACATCGACATTAAAAACTGTCTAAGGCTGTCTATACATATTTGCTATTTATTTCGCCTTATATTTACCCCGTGACTTTAGTTTCAGAAGGAACCTTTATGCTGATTTAAATAACAAATAATAGAAATTTAATTGTTAGATCGGTTACAGATAATTACTATGACGAAATTGGGTGCTTTGTCAATGACCTGATCATAAAGGTTTATGCGACAAAAAATAACTTTTTATGTATTAAAAACAATTTCTTTTTAATTTATTTAACCCTATTTTTATATTTTTAAAATAAATAAATAAAGTCATTTTTATTTTTTAGTAAATCATAAATGAACAAAAGTTCTTAGTGCGTGTCAAGAAAGAAGTTTTACTACTGTAATACCACCACCCTCCTCCCCACCGTCACCTTCCCAACCACCATTAATCTCCACTCACCATCACCCTCCTCCCTCCATCAACTCCACCCCACCACCACCCTCCTCCCCACCATCAACTCCTCCCCACCATCAACTCCACCCCACCATCAACTCCACCCCACCATCAACTCCACCCCACCACCCTCCACCCACCGTCACCCTCCTCCCCACCATCAACTCCTCCCCACCATCAACTCCACCCCACCATCAACTCCACCCCACCATCAACTCCACCCCACCACCCTCCACCCACCGTCACCCTCCTCCCACCATCAACTCCTCCCCACCATCAACTCCACCCCACCATCAACTCCACCCCACCATCAACTCCACCCCACCACCACCACACTCCACCCCACCATCAACTCCACCCCACCACCCACCACCCCACTATCAACTCCACCACACCATCAACTCCACCGCACCACCACCACCACCTTCCACCCACCGTCACCCTCCTCCCACTATCAACTCCACCCCACCATCAACTCCACCCCACCATCAACTCCACCCCACCACCACCCTCCACCCCACCATCAAACTCCACCCCATCAACTCCACCCCACCATCAACTACACCCCACCATCAACTCCACCCCACCACCACTCTCCACCCCACCACCACCCTTCACCCCACCACCACCCTCCACCCCACCATCACCCCCTCCCCTACATTTCCAGCACGGCAGGTACAAATCCCATCAAGGTGACTAACCTTGCATCAGATCGATCAGATAAATTACGTCACCATTCAGTAAACAGAGAGGAGACAACCCCCCTCTCCCCACCCCCACCATAAACTAACCTGGTCCAGTCATCCCAGACTTCGTTCCGCATGACTGGCTTTGTTTTACCACCATCTCATTAGTACAGGCCGAATTAATAATCTTAAAGACAGCGGTTTGTTAGTGATAATGGTGAAAACTAAGGTGACATTCAGCTCCTAATAATCCTAATTACTTACAATAACAGGATTAATTTACAATCACGTGATTAAAATGTAAATCAAGCACCAAAAACGCTGAAAAGTTTTTTTTTTTTTTTTTTACATACGACTCAAAACTCTACGATGCGTGACATTGAATGACATGACAAGATTAAATGGTAAAATAAAATTGAATGACATACGACAAAATTCTATAGTAAAGTGACATGAATGACATACGAATCAAGATTATATGGCAGTGTGACATTAAATGACACACAAGATTCTGGTAGAGTGACATTGAATGACATACGACTCAAGATTCTAAGGTAGAGTGACATGAAATGTCATGTGACTAAATCTGCTGCTTCACGTGCCATGACTTCATTCAGAGAAAACTCCAAGCGTAACTCTGAAACAAGTATCAGGGGCCGCTAGCAGCTTTAACGTTTTTAAAATATAAAAATTACGGTATTTTAAAATAAAATTGCATCTCTTTAAAAATAACAATGGCAGGTTTTTAAAGATAAAACATTATAAGTTAATACTGATATAATTTAAGCATTATTAATTATACACAATTTAAAATATTTGTTATAGTATAAGTATAAAAACTGTTACTACTGTTAAATAGACAAAAAATTATTCCCGTTTTATTATATGGCGATGTATTAAAAGCATTTCTTCACGGTTTCGGAATAAAACCTGGTCTTACCTTGTGTATTTAACACGTAATTTTGTTGTTGTTTTTTTGCCCCAAGAATATATTGGGTGCAAATTACTTCGCCAATTAAAGCTTGAAGGGGTGGGGAGAGGGGGAGGAGTTGAAAAGGGGTGATGGGGATAAATACTCATTTTTACCGAGCAGCTATCGATTTTTTTTTACTTAACACTACATCCTTACCACTCCAGCCCTAGTCACCCCCCCCCCCCCCCCCCCACTACACGCACCCTGAGTATCGCGCACCACTCCTGGATAAAAAGAAAAACAGCCAGGCATTGATTGGGAACAGCCAAGGTATTGATTGGAAACAGCCGTAAGACATTAGGTGCGCCCTCGGGGTCAGGCTTTAGTTATCTCGTCCAAGGATTCTCAAACTGTTTACTTGCAGCTGTAGCACATAGTCTTCAGAAGGTTACTATGGGTCGGAGCTGTATCTATACCTTTATAAAATTATATATATATATATATATATATATATATATATATATATATATATATATATATATATATATATATATATATATATATGTATATATGTATATATATATATATATATAATATATATACATATATATATATATATATATATATATGTATATATATATATATGTATATATATATATATATGTATATATATATATATATGTATATATATATATATATGTATATATATAATATATATGTATATATATATATATATATATATATATATATATATATATATATATATATATATGTATATATATATATATGTATATGTATATATATATATATGTATATATATATATATATATATGTATATATATATATATATATATGTATATATATATATATATATATGTATATATATATATATATATATGTATATATATATATATATATATATATATATATATTATATATATATATATATATATAGGTCGTACATACATCGTAATCGGCCCATGTGAGAATCCCTGACCTACCCCTACCCCCCCCCCCCCCTTCAACCCATCCCCTTTACACACGTTTATTTTTTTTTATTGCTTCATACGATGGTTCCGTAGACGTTAGGGGTCAGTAGGTGCGTCATGTTGTGCTCAACATTTCTGCCGATGTGTTGAAAATGTCTGGAAGTTTTACATTTTCCACAACGTTTAAAAACAAATATATGGTCGTTGTAAAGCATTGAAAGACCATTTTAAAATCATTTAAGAACAAAATGCTTTATTTTAAAAAGGTATAGGGAAGTTTATGTACTATTTCTATAATAAATAAGAGGGGGGGTGATACATTTAAGAGCATTGTAACTGTTTACAAAAGGTTTATTGTTTGTAGATTATGTATACAAAGATATATCTACATATTGAACAGTTATATTTTTTAAAAATATCTCATACCAAGTCAGCATAATTATGACATAACCAACGATTTCCACAGAACCCTCATTCCTCATGTTATATAACAACATTTCAAACAATTGATCAGTCCCCTTCCACTACAAAATGAAGTACTACCAAAAAATGTCATCTTATAATAAACTGTTGGGCTCATGCCATTTTAGACGCTGCTGCTACTTCGTTTTATAGTTGAACATTCGTGGCTAGTTACAGGAAGAGAACCACTTCTTTTTAAATTAGCATAGACCCTCTAGAACTTTAGGTCCCTGTGTGGGATACTAGGACTTAAGGTCCTGTGTGGGACTCTAGGACTTTGGGTCCTGTGTGGGACTAGGACTTCGTTTATCTGTGGGACTAGGACTATGTCCTGTGTGGGACTCTAGTACTTTGTGTCCCCTGTGGGACTAGGTCTTTGGGTCCTGTGTAGGACTAGGACTTTGGGTCCTGTGTGGGACTCAATGACTATGTCCTGTGTGGGACTCTAGGTCCTATGTGGAACTCTTAGACTATGTCCTGTGTGTGACTCTAGGACTTTAGGTCCTGTGTGGGATACTAGGACTTTAGGTCCTGTGTGGGACTCTAGGACTTTAGGTCCTGTGTGGGACTCTAGGACCATGTCCTGTGTAGGACTCTAGGTACTATGTGGAACTCTAAGACTATGTCCTGTGTGGGACACGAGGACTTTAGGACCTTTGTGGGACTCGAGGACTTTGTGTCCTATGTGGGACTCTAGGACTATGTCCTGTGTGTGACTCTAGGACTTTAGGTCCTGTATGGGACTCTAGGACTATGTCCTGTGTGGGACTCTAGGACTGTGGGTCCTGTGTGGGACTCTAGGACTTTAGGTCCAGTCAGCATCAGTTGGTGTGCAGCAGTGAGCGGACGACGTCATCGAACAGACCACGCGAAAGTAGGTCACCGAGGTTACAGGCTGTCTAGACGAACATTGTTTGGGCGACGCACGTGTTGTGTGGCCTTGTTGTTGTGTTTTCTGATCACGTGGTCTTGTCTGGCCCACGGGCAGGCAGATCGGGGGTAGAGGCGTGTAAAGTATGGGTCGGGGAGGGAGGGTGAAATCAGTTGTCTAATTTTATTTTTATTTCAATTTTTTAGATGGAAGTTTTGGTACTTAAACCAACCATACTAAAACGTATCAAGAAATGTTTTTTTTTTGTGTGTGCTAGTGTTGTTGTACTAAGCATGACCTTGGACCACACCACTGACATTGACCTTAATTTTCACCCAACCCTAACATCAACCTTGACAATAACTCCGTGCTGACAGAAATAAAAGTAAGATACCGAATTTTCTTGTACATTTATTAGAAATGTTTAATCGATTACCATGTATTTGCAGGGAACGATACTCCTCAACCTTAATTAAATTAAACTATAATCTTAGACAAAACTCACAACATGAAGAAATTATCTTATCCGGGTTTC
>NW_026732651.1:222500-251155 GCF_028476545.2 Physella acuta | reverse complement strand
AAGGTATTGTAATCGTGCAAAAAAAAAATCTCGACGTTTTACACCTCACTGATACGGAAAAACATAATTTTGCAATCTTGTCCGTATGTCTGTGCGTGTGTGTGTGTGTGTGTGTCTGTGTGTCCGTGTGTAAACACGATAACTTGAGTACCGTTACAGCTAGGTTGATGAAATTTCATATATAAGTATTATATCAAAATCGTAGATCCGTATCAACTTTTGAGCGATTTCCGACAACCGGAAGTGGTACTTTTTCTACTTTGAATTTTTCAAAAGCCTATAACTTGAGTACTATTTCAGATAGATAAATGAAATTTCACATGTAAGTAAAAGATCTAATTCTCTACCTTCTGTTAAATTTTGAGTAATTTCCGTTGACTGGAAGTAGTAATTTACGCTACTTCCGATTTCTCAAAAAACTAATGTAAATTTTAAAAGTACTAATAATATTGCGCACTATTATGCGCTTTTTTATTTCGCGTTCACTTGGTGTGCAATTATTTGTCTACGAGATTTTATTCTATTTTTAAAACTTTAAGTATTTAAAATGGATTAAAAATCATGTCTATAGCCCGAGTTCCCATCCCCTGTTATTTTATATAAGAATATTCGAGAAAGTTTAGGGGAGATCACTCCCGGTTTATTTTTTTTTTTTGTGCGCGGTTTTCCGTTGCGCATCTTCTTGGTCCTATTCAAATTTAAGTCAGTACAACTCCATTGTTTTTCTTTTTCAACGGTATTTTTGACGGTGGTTTTACCAAAAGAAAAGCTAGTCAGCCTGTGGCAATTCTCCATAGTCTCGATGCTTCGCAAAGAACAATAATGAAAACACATTGACAAATCTATGACAACTCAATGACAACTGTACGAACATGTGTACCTTTAAAGACAGCATCCCATGGGTGCCCAGGGCCGGGTCGTCCAGACACGAGGGTCGGGTTGTGTTTCTCTTGTGGAAGACCTCCCTGATCCTGAGGGTGAAGCAGTCCTTGATGATCTTACACACCACCCACACGGCGTAGTAGATGGTCAGTGTCCACATCACCACCAGGTTTATCGCCCTAAACAACATGGTCGGTTGTGCTGTGGGATAAACAGGTTGAACAAACATGAGAGTTACCTCCCTGTTACATATTATAACATAAGAAACTCTAGATTGACCAAGCACTTGAATTATCTCCCTGTTACATATTATAACTAAAGAAACATTAGATTGATCAAAAACATGAGTTCACTCTCTGTCACATAAAAAAATAAACTCAAAGTTACCTCCCTATCAAATAAAAGAAGATTGATCAAACACAAGAATTATCTCCATATTACGTATAAGAATGGTAGAAACTCCAGATTAATCTAATACATGAGTTATCTCACTGTTTAACATACTAACATGCGAAACTCCAGATTAATTAAACACGAGGGTTTTCTTCCTGTTATATATAACAACATTAAACCTTCAGATTAATCAAACACATGAGTTTCTGCTCCCCTTCCCCAATCACATAAAAGAAGATTCAGCAAGCGATCCCTATCATATAAAAACAAAGATAGATATGTAATTTTAGATCAGCGGTTCTTAACCTTAGTTCGATCGAACGTTTCGTTGAGTCAGTCTCAGGAGTCCTGTGGCGGTCAATACACACAACCGACTCATATATATATATACGTATATATATATATATATATATATATATATATATATATATATATATATATATATATATATATATATATATATATATATATATACGTATATGAAACTGGTGGAGTTCGGTACTTCGAAAAATGTTTAGACTCACTGGTTTAGATAGATTAAACACACCATTTGCCTCTACAAAAACATAAGAAACACTAACATGTACATTCCTAGCACATAAGATAATTTATTTTGATCACTATAGGGAGATGAATCACACACAAGATAAACCTCTTTATCACATATGAGAACTCCAGGTGGATCAAACACCAGCCTTAACTCCCCTAACGCAAACTAAATATACCTCAGTGGACATGGCGATCCATTTGGCAGATAAAGCAGAGCCCACCTGTTTCTGTAACCTCAGCATATGAAGGAATAGTGTGGTCAGCGATATGCCCAGCACCATAGATTTGTGTACTCAAGGGGGGCCTTACGTCTTTAAACCAAGATTCGAACTCGAAACATTCAGTGTAACTGTCGAGCTCTCTACCACTTGACCACTCTGTTCGAGACGTAATATTTAGTTACAAGTTATATTCATTTTATTAAGACGAGAGGAGAGTTGACTTAAGTTATTATATAACCGATGCTAATTAGTGTACAAATTAAGGTAATATTTTATCATTTAATTAGAATGGTCTAAAAACAGATGCTGACCACCCACCAGACGTATGGGAAATTCGGTTACGGGGAATTCACATTTTTTTAGACATCCGTTGCTGCGTAATTTATATGCCATAAACTCAACAGACCTGTACTATGTTGGCCAATTAGAGGTAATCAGGGGTAATCACTCTATAAAGCCTCATCTCAATGTGTTTATTTAAGTATATTTTTGTTTGTAAAATCTAATTAACACAATAGGGGCATACCGTCAGGTGAGGGGGAGGGAGGCATTTAGCGGGAGGGGGGGGGGGGGCTAAATTATTTTTTTTTCTCTCGCGACTTGTAAAAGGTTTTGTTAAAAAAAAGATCTAGTACAGCAGTGCTTGTTCTACAGTAAACATCACACGTAAAAGAAAAAATAAACCGGGAGTGATCGTCCCTATACTTTCAAGAATATTCTTATATGATACAACAGGGGATGGCAACTCGGGGTATAGACATGATTTTTAATCCATTTTAAACACTTAAACTTTTTAAAATAGAATAAAACCTCGTAGAAAAAAGAATTGCACACCAAGTCAACGCCAAATAAAATGTGCATAATAGTGCGGAATATTATTAGTACTTTATAAATATACATGCGTTGTTTTTTTTTTTTTGAGAAATTGGAAATAGCGAAAATTACTACTTCCGGTAAACAGAAATTCAGACGTTCAGACCACTTCCATGACGTTTTTCTTCGTTCTTAAATATAGTGGTGGAAGGGATTCCCTTCAACACAATGAAGTATTACGTATCAACCGGTTATGCAACATAGACAGTTGACTTCGATTTCAGCCTGCTTTTATTTTGTATTTACTTCCAACCAAGAACAAACTACAAGGCAGCAGTTGTTTGATTGTGGAGTTGCATCACCAAGAAGAGTTGCTGTCCCCAATTATTGAGCCTCAACTTCCCTAGGGTTTGAACTCCAGGCTTTTCGGTTTAGCAAACATGAGCGTTACCAACTCGACCACGCCGACCCTTCTTTACAGGTGTTTCAATTGAAGACATCTTGTTGCAACAATATACGCATACGTGCAACCATGTGTACTTATTGAAAACGATGTTTAAAAAAAACAACTAAATAAACACCTTAAGCTAACATAATTAGACATCTTGTTGCCATATTATATCCCTAAGTGCAGCCATATGTACTAATTGAAGACGATGTTCTAAAAGCAAAACAAACACCATAACTTGAGGAATCCAAGAGTTGCTGGCCCTGAGGTAATCCAGATCCAGACTACCATGAGGTAAACAAATGCAACGTTAATCTTATCTTGCAGGTAGATGCATGCACAGTTTTTACGTGGTGTTCTGAGATACTGAACACATTTTTACAATTAAATACGACGTATAGTTTGTGCTCTTGATGGAGATTGATAACTGTAAAACTATCATGGTTTAAGTAAAATAATTCCAAAACAAACACAGCATACTCTTTATTATTTGTTTTTCCATCAAATGTTTTCAGCATAATGACTGTCTTAATATGTTGGTCAGGTGCTTAATGCATACGGATGATTAAGAAAAAAATAAAAAACATTTATATTGTTGTTACTAGTAAGGGTATCAACTAGCACTCTATTTCACAAGAGCTTTCCACGATCACATGTATTTCTATTACTTTCCTAAAGACAGTGCTCTAGTTAAAGTGTTGCTTTTGTGATGAATTACAATAAAAGAACCGAGAACTAAAAGGGTGATGTAATGGGGAATCAATTTTGGGGAATGGACTTAATATTCGGGAGTAGGCTATTAGGGTATGGGGGAGTGCGTAGTTACAATATTGATAAGTGAGGAGGTACAATGTTGGGGAGTGGGCTGTTATAGTGTTGGGGAGTGGACTATTACAGTGTTAGGGAGTGTTGGTAACAGTGTTGGGGAGTGGTTATTACAGTATTGGGGAGTGGACTGTTACGGTATTGGGGAGTGGACTGTTACAGTGTTGGGGAGTGGTTATTACAGTATTGGGGAGTGGACTGTTACAGTATTGGGGAGTGGACTGTTACAGTGTTGGGGAGTGGACTGTTACAGTGTTGGGGAGTGGACTGTTACAGTGTTGGGGAGTGGTTATTACAGTATTGGGGAGTGGACTGTTACAGTGTTGGGGAGTGGACTGTCATAGTGTTGGGGAGTGGACTGTTGTGTTGGGAAGTGGACTGTTATAGTGTTGGGGAGTGGACTGTTACAGTGTTGGGGAGTGGACTGTTACAGTGTTGGGGAGTGGACTGTTATAGTGTTGTGGAGTGGACTGTTGTGTTGGGAAGTGGACTGTTATAGTGTTGGGGAGTGGACTGTTACAGTGTTGGGGAGTGGACTGTTACAGTGTTGGGGAGTGTACTGTTACAGTGTTGGGGAATGGACTGTTATAGTGTTGGGGAGTGTACTGTTGTGTTGGGAAGTGGACTGTTATAGTGTTGGGGAGTGGACTGTTACAGTGTTGGGGAGTGGACTGTTATAGTGTTGGGGAGTGGACTGTTATAATATTGGGGAGTGGACTGCGATGAACGGGCTGTTAAAGTGTTGGGGGGTGGACTACGGGGAGTGGGCTGTTAAAGTGTTGGAGAGTGCGCTGTAACGAAACCATGAAGTTTACTGCTCCATAAGCTGGGAGATTTGATAACGTTGTTTAACTGACTTGTGCGAGTAAACGATAAGCACAAGTTGTTAAGTCACGAATAAAACCTTATAGTTAAAGTTTATTAACCCTGTTTGAGATAACAGTTATAGTCAGAGGTAGGATAAAATACCTTCATCGTTATTATCTGCCCTAGATTGTATTATTTAGACAAGTTTTGAATTTGCTTACATAACGTAACTTACATGATTGAGTGTCTGTAAGTGTAAGAAGGGTTAACCTTAGTTGTAAATTTGAACTTGATTTAGAATAACGATGAAAACTATAACTATGGTGTATGTATGTATGTATGTATCCGTAGCTTGTATGGCGTTTTCTAATATAAGCTAATGTATGGTTAAGCTCCCTAAGCAGGAAAAGGGGTACATTGAAAGTTAACATTTTGAACCTAGTGTTCGATGTGGCAGATGAAGTAGATTTCACCTGTTTCTGTTAGCTCGGCATCTAATGATATTATGGTCAGCACTCTGCCCAGTCGCTATTACTTTCCCCCACGTGAGTTAGGTACCTATTTGAGCTGGGTGGGGGCTCAGTGATGTTATCCGGTTATACTCGAACTCCAGACATTCGGGTTCAGCAATCGTACATCGCCCTGTTATAAACTATAACAATGACTGTTCAATAACAAATGCTCATCATCGATTTCTGGTTCTGTTAGTGTATGGAAGGGGAGGCGGGGGTCGTGGATTTGACAAAAAAAAAAAAAACAACGTTAGTCGACTGTGAAAATACTTTATCACGTTTTACGAAGCAAGAAGCTTCGCGTTATTTAATATATGCACGACCATTTATTTTTTAAAGAAAAAATTTAAAATATATTAAGTCACATTTCTTGACCTTGTACCCCCCCCCCCATACCCTTCCAAACGCAACACATCAACTCAACATACCCCCCCCCCCCCCCCACAAAAAAACAACGCAACACATCAACTCAGCATACCCTCCCAAACGCAACATATCAACTCAGCATACCCCCCTCCAAAACACAACACATCAACTCAGATTGTAATCAAATGTGTGACACGTCATGTATAGACAACCCTACGAAGTGTATACAAATAAAACGCTGATCTCCCCTTTTTAACTTTCTTTTATACGAAGTATAGACAAAGTAGACAAAGTATTGTAATCGTGCAAAAAAAATATAATTTAAAATATCGAGATTTTTGCAAATGGTACACCTCACTGAGTCGGAAAAACATAATTTTACAATCTTGTTCTCTAAAACTGAATTGCAAAAAAAAAAATAATAATTGTGTTTCTCTTTATAAAAAGATGTTGCTTGTGTATAGTTACCCCTTGGTTAAAAAAAAAATCTCTATAAACATTTCTAACTACAACAGTCCCTACCAGCAGGCAAGTAGTTTGTAAACAAAGCTATTAAAATTCACATAGAATTCACATCAACTTACTTGTAAACCAGACGTATACACTGCTTGCAAGGCTAAAGCTTCCAACAGAATTAACGAGTTAGGTACACAATGAACGTGAAGATATCACACCTTGGTTTCTGGGTAGATTTAATTATTCTGTCTACACGAAATTTAAGAAATAGGAAGCTTGTCGAAATTTTCACGGGAGGAGAAGGCCAATTAAATCAGCTGGGTTAGAGCCTGCAAGGTCAATCAAGGCTGAAACCGTTAATTAAAGTACGGGGAGGTGGAAGGGGGGGGGTACTGGGTTTCGTTTAGTTGATTCTATTTATAGCTCGCCGCAACATGGCCCTGCATGGGGTGGCTGGATTAGTGATAGCGCTGTGTGGGGTGGTGGTGTGTGGTGGTTGTGGGGGGTGGATGTGGGGGGTGGTTGTGGGGGTGGTTGTGTGAGGTGGATGTGGGGTGGAGGTTTGGGTGGTTGTGGGGGATGGATGTGTGGGGTGATTATGTGGGGTGATTGTGTGTGTTGGTAGGGTGGGATGGTTGTGTGGGGATAGTTGTGTGGGGATGGGTGTGTGGGATGGTTGTGTGGGTTGGATATGTGGGATGGATGTGTGGGGTGGGATGTGGGGGGTTGTAGAGTGGTTGTGTACGATAGATGTGGGGGCTGGATGTTTGGGATGGTTGTGTGGGGTGGTTTGTGCGGGGTGGGATGTGTGGGGTGGATTTATGGAGGGGTTGTTTATGGTGGATGTGGGGGATATATCTGAGGAATGGTTGTGTGGGATGGTTGTGTGAGATGGAGTAGGGTGGGATGTGTGGAGTGGTTTTGTGCTATAGGTATGGGATTGTTGTGTTGAATGTTCCATCTTGTGTTTGTGTCTATGTGAAGCTAGTTGCATGCTTGCATTCACACTATGTGCATTCTAACAATAATTAGCCCAAATTACGAAATTACCTTGGCTACTATTTATCTTCTATTGGATCATCATAACCATCACTGCCCGTTACTCCTGCCGGTATATGGGCCGCCAACCATAGATCTCAAGAATTCTCTGTCCTGCTGGGGTATGGACCGCCAACCATAGATCTCCAGAGTCCTCTGTCCTGCTGTGGTATGGGCCGCCAACCATAGATCTCAAGAATTCTCTGTCCTGCTGTGGTATGGACCGCCAACCATAGATCTCCAGAGTTCTCTGTCCTGCTGTGGTATGGACCGCCAACCATAGATCTCCAGAGTCCTCTGTCCTGCTGTGGTATGGACCGCCAACCATAGATCTGCAGAGTCCTCTGTCCTGCTGTGGTATGGACCGCCAACCATAGATCTCCAGAGTTCTCTGTCCTGCTGTGGTATGGGCCGCCAACCATAGATCTCCAGAGTTCTCTGTCCTGCTGGGGTATGGACTGCCAACCAAAGGTCGGGAACGGAGTGGCCTAGAGTTTGAGAGCTGGACTGCTAACGCGTATGCCTAGAGTTCGAATCCGGTTTCAAGTCAGTAAACAGTCCCTGAGTCCAACCAGCTCTGTTGGGTACCCAACTCAAGTTGGGGAAAGTAAAGGCGGCAGGGCATAGTGCCAACCATACTTTCCCTTCATGTGCGGAGCTCACAGAAAAAGGTGAACTCTACTTCACTCGCACAATACAACGTCAGGTTTAGAAAGGGCAACTTACACGTTTAATGCCTTATTTACAGGTTAAATGCATCGTTTTTTATGCATAATTCAAATATCTAACGCCTTTATTTACGCGTTTCTGGCCATTGTTTACATGTTTCTTGCCTTTGAGGCGCTTCTCCTTTGAAGAGATAATCGTGCTATATTTAGCAGTGGGAATTCCGTGTGAAAGTTCACTTGCCATTTGTTTATCTTGTAGACAGGTTGCCACCACAACAGCCCCCGACCCACATCTCCTCTTTCATCCAATGTAAACACGGTTCCTTTCGATATCCGTCGCCGTTTAAATTTTAACGAGGATAATTTTGCCTTAGTATTTCTCAGACAAGAATGGCGTTTTGAAACATCAAATAATTGTATATTAAACGCTTGATAATTAAAAAAGGTATGAAATGAGATCATAGAAAGTAACGTAGGGTGGGAAAAATTCCAGCAACTATTCCTTGTTTACATCCGGCTTTGATTCAAAGCTCATTAGATCCGTTCAGCTTTGTTGGATTTTCTGTACCGAAAAAAATTCAGAACTGAATATATGATAGGGGCCAACCAAAAAAAGTCGTTAACATTTTTTTTTAATTTAAAAAGAGTTTTTTTTTTAAAGTGACTTTTAAAAATAGACTATCTTTTCTTTGGCGTCCGCTGATATCCACCCCCCCCCACCCCCAACCCCACAGGAAATAAATTTTATTTCACAGCCGACGATATGCTTTAGTGATCTGAATTTGCATTTTTACATTAATTAGGTGTGTATTTTTTAAGTCATAAAATTTAGTTAAAAAAATGTTTGAATTTATTCCTAATTTACCATATGGTCGATCTATAAATAGTCTGTTTTCGTCTTCTTTTCTTTGTCTAGTCGTGTTAATTAAATTAAGTGTGATTGCTTTATTTATTGTGGCTGTTTGATTGTTGGTGTTTAATATTTTCGCAAGTGTTTGCTTTGCTTTCTGTACTAATATACAATATAAATAAATGTGTTTCTCAGTTTCTTGTATATCTTGTATATTTTCGTCTTCTGTTCTTTGTCTAGTCGTGTTAATTAAGTCAAGTGTGATTGCTTTATTTGTTGTGGCTGTTTGATTGATGGTGTTTAATATTTTCGCAAGTGTTTGCTTTGTTTTCTGTACTAATATACAATCTAAATAAATGTGTTTCTCAGTTTCTTGTATATTTTGTTTACACGTTTGACATGGTATTATAACATTTTGATTTGACTTTGTATTTCGTGAAACTGGAGTTGTATTAAAAATCAGTCTGTATGCTACTTCCCTTTCTTTTGGTGTAATGCGTTTATTATGTAGGTTTCTAAATGTATCTTTAATGTCTATTAAATTGTGTTCCCTGGCCCAAATAATTCTCGTGTATAAGGTTGTCGCTTGTTGTTTGATTAGGATGTCGTATATTTGTGTGTGTGTGTCGTCTTCTCCAATAATGCTTTTGTTTCCTTGGAATATTGCTAGCGTTTCTTTATAAAAGCTGCCTATGTCATTTCCCCCATAGTGTGGTGTTTTGATGCTTAATTTTAAAATGCTCTTTATGTTTAACCCTATATAGTATTGTGCTAATGGATGATAAGGTGGTTCTATCCTTATTCTATCCAGGTGTTTTAATCGGAAGGTGTTTATTTTAGTATGAATGTCGTGTAGCCCTACTATACCTCCATTTAATTTGTTTTGTATTAAGGTTTGTAAGGGTGTATACTGTATCCTACTCGATACTTAAACAATTGGACTAACACAATTAATTATCTTTAAGCCGATCAAATTTGAAGGATACTTAATATTTATTTTCTAAAGTTTATATGTTGATGATAAAGAAATGTAGGTAGAAAAGTAGTTAAAAAGTGTTCAAGAATTTTACACAATATGAATTTCCATGTTTTATATAAATTAAGCGTGATCCACAAGAAAATATTTAATGAATGTATTCATTGCAAAGACAATGTATACACCTTTGTATCACAAAGACTGATATATTTAGTTGGTTATCTCCCCTCATATTTAAACTGAAGTTACCCTTTTGGATCCCTCGTTCCTTTGGGTAGACGAAGCAGAGTTTGTTTTTTTACTTCTGTTTCTATAATGGGACAGTTTGGCCAACCGATTTAACTTCTTTAACGTGAGTCAGGTACCTAAAAGAGCTGGATTGGCTCAGGTGCGTTGTACAGATTCGAGCCTAGAATCCGAACTCGAGACTTTCAGTTCGTGCGCTCTACCACCCGACCACCCCGTCCTATCAATATAAAATATTATAAGAGTAGAAAAATATAAGAGAAGCAGTTACATTCTCTTACACCTTATTCAAATTTTAATATGTACACTATTACGCCGCTGATCTGCTAGTGTATAAAAGCCAAGATTGATTTTTACGCAATGTGTTTCCCATTGTATTTAAACTAACAATTTGTATTAAAAATTGTAATCCTTATATTTTATATTTAAACTAAGACCACGTACTAAGCCATGTTTCTCTACTTCTATTTATACTACACAATCTTGCTAAACCATTTATGCAGCCTTAAATTTAAACTATGATTGTTTATTTAACTGTATAATCGCATTTATAAATGAAACTTTGAAAGTTATAAAGTCGTTTATCTGCCCCTAAAAGTTAAACTACGCCTGCCTATAAAATTATTTAAAGTCTTTTATCCCCCTTATATTACTTATAAATTAAACTCAGACTGCTTATCAAGCTTTTATTTCCCCTTAGAAAAAAACTAAGACTGCTTATAAAAACCTTTATCTCCCCTAACAAATGAAACAAAGCTTGCTAATAAAGCTATTCATCTACCCTTATAATATAAATTAAACTAAGTCTGCTTATAAAGCCTGTTGCCCGCCTTAATAAATTGAACTAAAGCTATTTTATCTCCCCTTATGAATGAATCAAAGCTTGCTTATACAAAAAAAAATAAGCCTGTTACCTCCCCTTATACATTATACTAAGACCGATGCTATATGTCTTATAAATAAAACTACGCCTGTTTATTCAGCCAGGCTCTCATGGCCCTGTTGACCTTCTCAGGTGTGTCCATCTGTACGAAATGACCAGCCTCTTCTATACGTTCAATGGTCACTTGTGGCAAGGCCCGTTTGATGTCATCCACTGCTGTGACGTGGATAGCCTTGTCGTCACACCCCCAGATAACCAGGATGGGCATGGTAAATGTCATGTCGTAAGCATCAACTGGTGCTCCCAGAATAGCTCTGTAATAATTGATCGATGCTGACAGAGTCTCTGCAGAAATACATGTAAAAATGATACATAATTAAGTAGTAATGGGTTTTAATTAATTAATTAAGTAATTAATTCTTAATTAAAATAAAGGCTTTTGATATAATATATTTCTTAAACTTAAATTATATATAAAATTTACAATTATAATTATATGGGTGTGGGTAAAAGAAAATGTATTATGTTTCAAGACTTATATTATTTTTTTTTTATAAGACAACGCAACACCAAAGCAAGAACGGCAACTGGTTTATTATATAAAAAAATATGACTGAACTATTGATTGTACTGATATTTTCATGAAAAATCAGCATGGCTTATGTTATCAAATTTTATAACGTTATCAATAAAAATATTTAAGATGTATAATAAATATCTAAATAATTCTCTTTTAAAAAAATATTTTTACATTGAAAAATACAAAAAGAAATGCGATGATGAAAGTTACGTTTCTTTATTTACTTAACCAAAATTGTTAAAAGATGCAACTAATTCTTCTTGGCTCTTGATTAAACTTTATTTAAAAGGCACCAGAAAATAACTTTTTTTACGTGGTTGATCAAAGATTTACTTAAAGGCATTACGTTTATCCTAAAATAGAAGCTTGTAAAAGATAAAACAAAAACAGCACTTTTACCTTGTTGAGAGAAGATGTACATATAGGCGTCAAGTTCTTCCCGAGGTAAAGGCTTGTTGAAAGCTCCAGAGAAACAGAGACCTCCAGTTTTCTTGATGCCATAGCAGCTCTCAAGGGCTTCAAAATTTTTCATCCTAATGTACAGCTCTGGGAGATACGGGAGTTGGGAGAAGTAAATGTACCTGGGGGTGGGAAAAATGTACAGGTTAGAACAACAATTGGTGTTATTTAAGTTAAGTTTGGGATGTATGGTACATAGTGGTCTAGAGCAGGGGTCGGCAACCTGCGGCTCGCGAGCCACATGCGGCTCTTTTGATGTCCAGTTGCGGCTCTTCAGCTCCATGCACAAATATTTACAATTTTTTTTTTAAACTCATAAAAATATAAGTCTGCAACACTCGGGAATAAACGATATAACCATAGATATAAACAATAAACACTCGCTATTGTATTAGAATATTTAGTTACTCCCTATCTCAATGTACTTCCTATTACATTGTCCATTCCGAACTGAAATATTCATTTTCATTGTAGATATCTCAAACAAACTAAACCAGCTTAGTGTCTTGCATGAAGAAGTGGTTTGTTTCGAAAAAAAAAATACTTTTTTTTTGTTGAATACATGGTAAGTGGTAATTTACTTAATTACGAAAAATTAAAAAACAAATTATCGTTATGAAACCAATGCTACTATTCAATCACCTCAGCATTAATGTAAACAAAATGAAGGATGTTTTCACTGAGAGATTTTAGCAATTCAAAACAAATGCAAGTACTCTGACTTACATAGTAGATCCTCTCAACACAAATTCATATGGGATTATTTCATTTATTCAAAGCTATTATTTTAAATTATATATTTAGTATGATATTATATATATATATATATATATATATATATATATATATATATATATATATATATATATATAATCCTAAACAAATATACTATTGACATAAAAATGTGAGTGGCTCTTTAAAAAATGGGTAATTTTGTAAATTGTAACTTTTGGCTCTTTCGTCTCCAAAGGTTGCCGACCCCTGGTCTAGAGGTAGAGACCTAGATGATACGGGAGTTGAAATAAATACACGTAGCTAAGGAGGACTCGTGTAAAGGTAAGAAAAACAATAGAAATTGCTTGTAAATTGGCGACATTAAAGTTAAGTTTGGGACGGCGTGGTTGTAGCGGTAGAGTAGTAGAATGCGGACTTGAAATTCCGGAGTTAGAATCCGGGTTTAAGTAAGTAGAACTCGCGTTAGGGAAAAAACAGGCATAGTACTGACCACCTTCATCTTCCTAAATGGCTTTTTTTTAAATTTCTTTTTCAGGTATGTAATACTACACATTTGTGGAATAGCCTTACTTACACACTTCTTGAATAAAATAAGTATTTAACACTTGCCATAATACTAAACAAACTTTTGTGGAATTGCTATACTAATACACTTATTTTTACCAACACCTAATTAACACTTATCCTAATACTAAAATTGTGTGGAATAGCCATACGTACTTCAATCCTCCAACATGTAATTAATCAACACTTACCACAATACTAAAATTGTGTGGAATAGCCATACTTACTTCAATCCTCCAACATGTAATTAATCAACACTTACCACAATACTAATATTTTGTGGAACAGCCATACTTATTTCTATCTTCCAACATGTAGGCCTAATTAATGAACACGTACCACAATATTCACGTTTACACACTTCTATCCCCTAACATGTAATTAATGAACACTCACCAAGACATCTTAAACTGCTCCTTCCGTCTCATCATCTTTTCAAACACCGGCAGAGGCGGCGCATTCATGACAATAAATTTATCAACCATCTGCGGGTAGTATCGGCAGAAGGTCCACGATATGGCGACGCCCCAGTCGTGAGCGACCAGAACACAACTTGTGTACCATGGGGATGTGGCAATGATCTCATGCTAGGCAAACATTGTAGTTAAAAGCTTACGTAGTTTAACATTTATGTTCAATGTTTGTCAATTTTAAAATTTGTATGCTAAGTTTGTTCAAACATTGTAGTTAAACGCTTACGTAGTTTAACATTTATGTTCAATGTTTGTCAATTTTAAAATTTTTATGCTAAGTTTAATCTTTGTGCAAACATTGTAGTTAAACGCTTACGTAGTTTAACATTTATGCTCAATGTTTGTCAATTTTAAAATTTGTATGCTAAGTTTGTTCAAACATTATAGTTAAACGCTTAGGTAGTTTAACATTTATGTTCAATGTTTGTCAATTTTAAAATTTGTATGCTAAGTTTAATCTTTGTGCAAACATTGTAGTTAAACGCTTACGTAGTTTAACATTTATGCTCAATGTTTGTCAATTTTAAAATTTTTATGCTAAGTTTAATCTTTGTTCAAACATTATAGTTAAACGCTTACGTAGTTTAACATTTATGTTCAATGTTTGTCAATTTTAAAAATTTTATGCTAAGTTTAATCTTTGTGCAAACATTGTAGTTAAACGCTTACGTAGTTTAACATTTATGTTCAATGTTTGTCAATTTTAAAATTTTTATGCTAAGTTTAATCTTTGTGCAAACATTGTAGTTAAACGCTTACGTAGTTTAACATTTATGTTCAATGTTTGTCAATTTTAAAATTTTCATGCTAAGTTTAATCTTTGTGCAAACATTGTAGTTAAACGCTTACGTAGTTTAACATTTATGTTCAATGTTTGTCCATTTTTAAATTTGTATGCTAAGTTTAATCTTTGTTCAAACATTATAGTTAAACGCTTACGTAGTTTAACATTTATGTTCAATGTTTGTCAATTTTAAAATGCTTATGCTAAGTTTGATCTTTGTGCATAACAGTGTGTCTTACACACTTACGTAGTTTAACATTTATGCTCAATGTTTGTCAATTTTAAACTGTTTATGCTAAGTTTAACCTGTGTGCGAAACAGTGTTTCTTAAACACTTACGTAGTTTAACATTTATGCTCAATGTTTTTCAAATTAAAAGTTTTCTTCGTGCAAACCATTGTACGTTAAAGACATATAACTCACTCTTGCGTAATAATCATCAATTTTAAAACAGTTGTTTATGAAATTCTAATTTTTTTTTTTAATTTTAAATATTTTTATTGTTTAAATATTTTGACATGTAAACATAAAACAGTGGTGCTTGAACTGGATTGTGATGAAAAAAAAATGACATTATGGCAGTGTAGAATCAGTCAACCTTTTTAACATTATTGACAGAGACATAGTGGTATAACACTACTAGCAGAAACAAGGCAACTCCTAGGCCATTGGTCAATAGCTAGCTGCACATCAGTAATCATTCTTGTATTTTAGAATACTCGTTATGTGTACTCAAGATTCAACGTAACGATTATTATAATATATGTGTCGTTTTATATATAAAATACAACTTCTATATCCGGCATGATGTAATGTTTATGAAATTCTTAATTCAACGTAGTTTAACTAATTTGAGATGAATTGTAGCATGGTTTTTGATTACTCACCTAAAGCAAGGATAGTTATCTTAATGTCAGACAGCAGTGTGTCCATTGAATATTCAGTCAGCTTACTGGGTTTTTCTGCCTCTCCGCAGCCTCTGGTGTCTAAAGCAACCACCCTGTTAATTACAACATGAATTTAACATAATTAATTAAGTAGTAATTAGAGCTGGTATATTTTGTTACGATCTGTCTTTGTAGTTATTGTTACGTCCCTTGTATTATATTTATATGAATGATGTCCCAAGTGAGATTACCTGTAGTCCTTCAGAAAGTGTTTGATTTGTTTATTCAGTGAGTATGAGGTCTGTTACCTGTAATCCTTCTGGAACTCTTTGATTTGATGCCTCCACGAGAACCAGAACTCAGGGAAGCCGTGGATGAACAACATCAGAGGTTTACCCTCAGGTCCGCTGGCCACGAAGTGAAGCTTGATGCCCTGTAGAAGTACACAGCAGGTAAATCTATAACGCACTAAAAACAGCAGCCAGTTTAAAATGCAATCTGCTTTTGTGAAATAAAATAATACAACGCAGCGTAGAAGAGAAAAGTCTGACAAATGTGAAAGTTCCAGTTTATTCGGCCTCGGCTAGCCTTGACCTTTCATTGATAGTTCCAGTTACTGTACGTTTTATCTAGCCAACTGTATGCAACCAGCAGACGCGATAGTTGTCGTGTTGTGTAGCTCGTCTAGCAAGTCCGACACGACACGGTTATTTTTGACAGTCGAGGGGAGGGGAAGAAAAAGTTGGACATTTGCATTCATCGGTTTGTTAAATTCATCAGTTGCGTCACTAGGTCGGGGGGGGGGGGGGGGTCACACGGTGGTGTCGTTACCCCTCCATCAGGACCCCTCCCCCCATTGAGATGTTACTGTGTTGGGCTGTTGGGTACTTTGAGTTGATACACTATAACAATAAATAAGGAAAACATTTTTTCAAAGTATTTTAAATCATTCTATTGAAGTAATATACAGGGATGGGGTGGTGGTTTCCATAATTTCGTTAAAGCTAAATTGACTATGGCAATATTTTTAGCGCAATTTCCATACTGGCAATTGCGTTTAATAATGCGTCATTTCTGGATGGATGTGTGGATGTGTGTCCGCAGCTTTAAGTCGTATCTCCTCCTCAACAAAGCAATATCGAGGACTAGTTCCAAAAGCAAATATGTTAAGCAAGTTCCGAGGATGAACATATGCCAAAACAATTCCCGGAATTCCTTCCTGGATTTCCCGGAAAAGCCAAAAAAAAACCTCGAAAAAAATGCAGTTTTTGGCCTATATCTCGGCAACCAGACCAATCGATTCCTGCCATAATTTAGAACAATATTGCTGAAGAAAGTTTTCAAAAATATCCTTTCGTTCGGTCACAAATTTTTTTTTTTAAATTACATAAACACCTACAAACCGATCGTTCTCCTAGCTTGAACGTACGTCAGCAAACTTGATCACTATCTATTTTTAGATAACATAAGGAAATTGCGCTTAAATTGTCACTAGACTTTTTATTAACTTGTTTTAATTATTAGGCCTTATATATTTAGTGGAAGTGGAGAGAAAATAACAATTTTAAATTTAATCAGTGTCAACACTTTAGGTGTAAAATGCTTTAAAATGTTTATGTTTCGCAACCATGCGATAAACATAATTACATAAAGTATTGGCCTATGTTAAAAACGTATCTGTTCTTTAAGATAATTAACTGTACAAACAGAAGACGAAAAAGTTACCGTAACCCTAAGATAAGTAGGTCACCGGCAAAAAATGGTGAACAAAATAATGTTTTAACTAAATTAAGCTGAAATTAAATAAATCGACAACAATTATGAGATAAAAAAAACAAATAATTAATCACAAACGATAAGACTAGAATAACACAATACCAAACATTGACAAAATTTATGACCCGAATCTAAGAACAATCCTAATATATAAAAGCCCATGTGCGCAGTTCTCTCTCTCTCTCTCTCTCTCTCTCTCTCTCTCTCTCTCTCTCTCCGCAATATATTTTCGCAGGATATCACATCAGAATCTTCGGCGATTTATGAAGAACTTGATACGGACTTTTGTTGAAAATAATATGGTAGATGTTTTAAATGTTTGAACACAATTTTATTTAAAGGGACCGTCATGAGGTTTAGCAACTTTTTCTGAATACCTGTATTTAAACTATTTTTTTCTACATAATGGTAACACCCATGTTAATAACATAAATAAACTATGTTTAGGAAATATAAAAAAAAATTGAGGCATAACCGAGATAAAAATTGCAGAATAGTTGAAAAAAGTTTGTAAAATGCAGTTTCTACACCCAATGACATATTTCACTCACATTTTGTATGCGGTTTTAAACTATTCCTATCTATTGGATGTCAAAGGGAATTTTTTATATCTTGGTTAGAAATATTTTAATGATTTTTCTTTTGAATACTGTTTTAGTGCGTGCGTTAAACAGTGAACCTTCTTTATAAAACTTTTTGTAAAAAAACAACTTACAAAGCAAACTCAATTATATTTTGTGATCCAATAGATATAAGCATGCTTAATACCCATACAAAATTTCAATCCTCCATGATTGTTTCTGACAAAGATATGTTTTACAAAGTAAGGTATTTTCCCACAAAAAACAACTAACCGAGAAAAATGAAGAAAAAAAACGATTGCCAAGTCAATTTTAACAATAAATTCAAGTTGAATATCATACAATGGTTACATTTTAATCAACTATGTCCAATGGTGGACATAAAAAGCAATAAATACACGGGGAATGCTTTAAAAAAGACAAATAGGGATAAAATTACAAACATCAACCCCTAAGAAAAATTACAGGGAAACAAAGAAAATTTGAAAAAATAGCAATAAAAATAAATGACCATTGCATTTTTGTCATAAGTACATTATATTCTAATGATAAAGTATAAATCAAATGGTAAATTTGCTAAAGATATATTTTTATTCATTATCAAATTCATCAATAGCAAACATGGTAAAAAAAGAAAAACCCACCCTAATCCGCACTGCCAGCTAAATAAAGATGTCCCTCTACAACTGCTAGACCCTCCCCCCTGCTATTGTTTTCTAAAGTTCTCTTTGCCCTCCTAAGCTTCACCTCAGCTAATTCATACTTTTCTGCCCTCACAACCCTAACTTTATCTCTCCTAACCCCACTAATCTGAATATTATTTGATAAGCTACAACCTACTGCTCTAACAAAGTCTAACATTCCTTTGGACCCCCTATTAAAATTTACAACAGCAAGTGCTGTAGCTATGGCCACTCTCTTTGCACCCACTGTGACCTACTTAGGTCTGTTTATTTTAGTTTGCACTTGTTCCCTTACCATATATGGTCTGAGGTATAATGACCGGTTTTTTTCCGCTATCTTACTAAGAGAGTCTTAGACTCAGAAATTTTCCATCAAAATATGATTGATTGATTCAGACCATATGACCACCCCAGCCAATGGCCTTTTGATTTGAAGGTGACCTTCCAGGTTGCCTCAGTCTATAAATAGGCCGCCCACAGGTTTCTCAAGGCAGTCCATTTTGGCCAGTCGTCTGTGGGAGAGCATAAGTCCTGAGTGTGCTGTGCAGTATTAAGTTGTTTAAGTATCCTAGTATTATATTACTTGTGGCCAAGTGATTCTTTATGCTATAGCAGTGTTATGTGCTCTGTGGCTATTTTTATAAAGTGTTAGAAACTGTGATAGTATTTATTCTTACGCTTTGTAAGTTGGGTTTTTGTTATTTCTAAACTAAATATTTTATCTTGTTTAATCTAGTGTTCTGCCACGACTTTGTTCACTTATTAAAAGTTGTATGCAGATTGAATGAGTTGTTAACTTCAATAGTTTCACTAGTTTTCCCTAGACCTCGAAATCGAGCCCTAGTGAGTTGTTGAGTTAGTTTTCATTCATTTAGGCTTTAGGTCATTTGCATATAACCCCTGAAACGAACCCGGGAGCGTTCACCATCTATCTGGCTGGTAGATAGGTGTCCGTTACACCACAAAGATATGCTTTGGACAGTATGTCCACACAACCGAATGAAATGACTCATTAGCATTATGGGTCTGTTGCCCAGATTTTTATCCTGGAGCACTGATATTGATGGATTGTTACTCAGGACTGTATTCTTGTAGTATTTCTGCAGGTGTACAATCTTTGCCTGTGGAAATTAAATTTTTATTAGCACTTATGTATCTAAGAAAATCGTTGAACTCAAAATACAAGGTAAAAATGTGTATTTAGTGTATAAATGTGTATTAATTAGTTGGTTTTTTGTTTTTAATTTTATTTTTAAATTTTAATTTTTAATTTTTTAATTTTATTTTTAAAAATTTTTGCAATAAGGTTCATTGGATCTGAGAGGCTTTGCGGGAGTCATGTGACCAGGCTAGTTTCCATGTGGGATAAGTGGGTCACGTGACTTGCTCAGCTTAATAGGTAGGCTGAATGAGGATTAATGAAACATTTAAACATACTTATAACACAGAATACACATAAAATACGCAGCATATAATGTTTATTTTATTTGTTTGATTCTCTTTTAACAGACCCTAAATAGTCTAAATGAATAAAATAAGCCCTGAGCACAATCTGGGTCAATCTAATCTGGGTCAAGTGATTGCAAGTGAATGCAAGAGGAGTAACAAAAAAAAGCGATTGCCGTTGAGGGTCACCTCCATAATTTGAATTATCTCCAATGCTATGCGTAGGAATACAATATGAATCATACCTAATATAGTAGAATGGATGTAGAGATACAGGATACTTTCGGTTTGTTTGCATGTGAAACGGTCATTAAAAAGCACCTAATGGAAATTGGGAGTTCCGCTCGGTGAGCGCACATAGGACAGTGAACTCTTTCTTATAACACACACACACACACACTATTATCTGAGGATAATAGATAATCACAATTTCTAACGAAACGAATATATTCTTCATCATTAAAAAACAAAATTACCCCGTCCCATATTTCGTGGTATTTAAAATTGTTTCTGTCACTGATTATTTTTTTAAATCAATTATCTCTTAAATTTTGTAACATTTGACTGAAATATATACTTATTTAAACTAATATATGCATCAGTTACCTCTCCTGCACATTACTACTGCCGCCGAATTGATTACGCTAAAACGATAGATTACCTAATTTTTTTTATAAGGGAAGTAATTATTTTTTTTTTCTAATTTATCAAGGGACGAAATGAGGATTAAAGGACTAAATAAAAAATGTTGTTTGATGGACATGCCAGCAATTATCACATTAAGATTAATTTTTTTAGACGTTGAGCACTTTAGATGTATAACTGTAGCCACGTGATTGTTAAGTTTAGTGTTCAGCATTAGAGTGTTCTGTGGTGTTAACCCTAGTGTTGTTCCACTGGCCTGAGAACGATTTGACCTTTCTAAGGACCCTGCTTGACCCCCGCAAGGCCTACTTACCTTGAAGGGGGGCAAGACAGGGTAGATAAAAAGGTCTCTGAGGTTGACTAGATACACAACTAGCATTAATACCACACCGTTGCCAGGTGAACACCATAGCTTCTCCAACGTGTGCTCAACAATCCGTGGGATATTAATACAGAAAACAGGCAAAGGTTGTGCTTTATATGATTTGCTCGGATCTACAAGGCCCCCCTCCCTTGAACCGCCACCAAACACCATGCTTTCCCTGCCGTCCGAGCCCAAGGTCTCCACGCGAGACCGTCTTCTCGTGAAATGTATTAAATACAAATAGTAGCTGCTTAGCCGTGCTCCACCACGGTGAAACTGTTCAAATATACCGATACAAGCACAACGCTAACGTAACACGCAAGCACAGATGAAAAAAAAACGGCAGTGATCTCCCCTAAACTTTCTCGAATATTCTTATATAAAACAAACACGGGATGGGAACTCGGTATATAGTTGATTTTTAATCCAGGTTAAATACTTAAACTTTTAAAAATAGAATAGAATCTCATAGAAAAAACGATTGCGCACCAAGCCAACGCCGAATAAAGATGTGTATGATAGTGTGGAATATTATTAGTACTTTATAAATTTACATGCGTTTTCTCAGAAATCGGAAAGAGTGAAAATTACCACTTCCTGTCAACGGAAATTACTCAAAATTTGGCAGATGGTAGAGAATTAGATATTCTACTTGCATGTGAAATTTCATTTATCTTTCTGAAATAGTACTCAAGTCATAGGCTTTTGAAAAATTCAAAGTAGAAAAAGTACCACGTCCGGTTATCGGAATTCGCTCAAAAGTTGATACGGATCTACGATTTTGATAAAATACTTAAATATGAAATTTCATTAACCTAGCTGTAACGGTACTCAAGTTATCTTGTTTACACACACACAGACAGAAAGACAGACAGCCACACACACACACAGACATACGGCCAAGATTGCAAAATTATGTTTTTCCGTATCAGTGAGGTGTAAAACGTTCTTTATACTTCGTATAAACGAGAAAGTAAAAAAAAAAAACGCTTCTTCTGAGTTTACTTTTGTTTTTGCGTTTGCGTTTGTTTACTTTTTACTTTCTCAAATAAACCGGGAGTGATCTCCCCTAAACTTTCTCGAATATTCTAATATAACACTACGTGGGATGGCAACTCGGAATATAGACATGATTTTTGTTTACTTAAACTTTTAAAAATAGAATAAAATCTAGTAGAAAAAACATTGCGGACAAAGTGAACGCCAAAGCAAAAAGCGCATAATAGTGCGCAATATTATTAGTTCTTTATAAATTTATATGCGTTTTTTGAGAAATCGGAAATAGCGTAAATTAGTACTTCCGGTCTTAGGAAATTACTCAAAATTTGGCAGATGGTAGAGAATTAGATATTCTACTTGCATGTGAAATTTCATTTATCTTTCTGAAATAGTACTCAAGTCATAGGCTTTTGAAAAATTCAAAGTAGAAAAAGTACCACGTCCGGTTATCGGAATTCGCTCAAAAGTTGATACGGATCTACGATTTTGATAAAATACTTAAATATGAAATTTCATTAACCTAGCTGTAACGGTACTCAAGTTATCTTGTTTACACACACACAGACAGAAAGACAGACAGACACACACACACACAGACATACGGCCAAGATTGCAAAATTATGTTTTTCCGTATCAGTGAGGTGTAAAACGTTCTTTATACTTCGTATAAACGAGAAAGTAAAAAAAAAAAACGCTTCTTCTGAGTTTACTTTTGTTTTTGCGTTTGCGTTTGTTTACTTTTTACTTTCTCAAATAAACCGGGAGTGATCTCCCCTAAACTTTCTCGAATATTCTAATATAACACTACGTGGGATGGCAACTCGGAATATAGACATGATTTTTGTTTACTTAAACTTTTAAAAATAGAATAAAATCTAGTAGAAAAAACATTGCGGACAAAGTGAACGCCAAAGCAAAAAGCGCATAATAGTGCGCAATATTATTAGTTCTTTATAAATTTATATGCGTTTTTTGAGAAATCGGAAATAGCGTAAATTAGTACTTCCGGTCTTAGGAAATTACTCAAAATTTGGCAGATGGTAGAGAATTAGATATTCTACTTGCATGTGAAATTTCATTTATCTTTCTGAAATAGTACTCAAGTCATAGGCTTTTGAAAAATTCAAAGTAGAAAAAGTACCACGTCCGGTTATCGGAATTCGCTCAAAAGTTGATACGGATCTACGATTTTGATAAAATACTTAAATATGAAATTTCATTAACCTAGCTGTAACGGTACTCAAGTTATCTTGTTTACACACACACAGACAGAAAGACAGACAGACACACACACACACAGACATACGGACAAGATTGCAAAATTATGTTTTTCCGTATCAGTGAGGTGTAAAACGTTCTTTATACTTCGTATAAACGAGAAAGTAAAAAAAAAACCGCTTCTTCTGAGTTTACTTTTGTTTTTGCGTTTGCGTTTGTTTACTTTTTACTTTCTCAAATAAACCGGGAGTGATCTCCCCTAAACCTTCTCGAATATTCTAATATAACACTACGTGGGATGGCAACTCGGAATATAGACATGATTTTTGTTTACTTAAACTTTTAAAAATAGAATAAAATCTAGTAGAAAAAACATTGCGGACAAAGTGAACGCCAAAGCAAAAAGCGCATAATAGTGCGCAATATTATTAGTTCTTTATAAATTTATATGCGTTTTTTGAGAAATCGGAAATAGCGTAAATTAGTACTTCCGGTCTTAGGAAATTACTCAAAATTTGGCAGATGGTAGAGAATTAGATATTCTACTTGCATGTGAAATTTCATTTATCTTTCTGAAATAGTACTCAAGTCATAGGCTTTTGAAAAATTCAAAGTAGAAAAAGTACCACGTCCGGTTATCGGAATTCGCTCAAAAGTTGATACGGATCTACGATTTTGATAAAATACTTAAATATGAAATTTCATTAACCTAGCTGTAACGGTACTCAAGTTATCTTGTTTACACACACACAGACAGAAAGACAGACAGACACACACACACACAGACATACGGCCAAGATTGCAAAATTATGTTTTTCCGTATCAGTGAGGTGTAAAACGTTCTTTATACTTCGTATAAACGAGAAAGTAAAAAAAAAAAAACGCTTCTTCTGAGTTTACTTTTGTTTTTGCGTTTGCGTTTGTTTACTTTTTACTTTCTCAAATAAACCGGGAGTGATCTCCCCTAAACTTTCTCGAATATTCTAATATAACACTACGTGGGATGGCAACTCGGAATATAGACATGATTTTTGTTTACTTAAACTTTTAAAAATAGAATAAAATCTAGTAGAAAAAACATTGCGGACAAAGTGAACGCCAAAGCAAAAAGCGCATAATAGTGCGCAATATTATTAGTTCTTTATAAATTTATATGCGTTTTTTGAGAAATCGGAAATAGCGTAAATTAGTACTTCCGGTCTTAGGAAATTACTCAAAATTTGGCAGATGGTAGAGAATTAGATATTCTACTTGCATGTGAAATTTCATTTATCTTTCTGAAATAGTACTCAAGTCATAGGCTTTTGAAAAATTCAAAGTAGAAAAAGTACCACGTCCGGTTATCGGAATTCGCTCAAAAGTTGATACGGATCTACGATTTTGATAAAATACTTAAATATGAAATTTCATTAACCTAGCTGTAACGGTACTCAAGTTATCTTGTTTACACACACACAGACAGAAAGACAGACAGACACACACACACACAGACATACGGCCAAGATTGCAAAATTATGTTTTTCCGTATCAGTGAGGTGTAAAACGTTCTTTATACTTCGTATAAACGAGAAAGTAAAAAAAAAAAAACGCTTCTTCTGAGTTTACTTTTGTTTTTGCGTTTGCGTTTGTTTACTTTTTACTTTCTCAAATAAACCGGGAGTGATCTCCCCTAAACTTTCTCGAATATTCTAATATAACACTACGTGGGATGGCAACTCGGAATATAGACATGATTTTTGTTTACTTAAACTTTTAAAAATAGAATAAAATCTAGTAGAAAAAACATTGCGGACAAAGTGAACGCCAAAGCAAAAAGCGCATAATAGTGCGCAATATTATTAGTTCTTTATAAATTTATATGCGTTTTTTGAGAAATCGGAAATAGCGTAAATTAGTACTTCCGGTCTTAGGAAATTACTCAAAATTTGGCAGATGGTAGAGAATTAGATATTCTACTTGCATGTGAAATTTCATTTATCTTTCTGAAATAGTACTCAAGTCATAGGCTTTTGAAAAATTCAAAGTAGAAAAAGTACCACGTCCGGTTATCGGAATTCGCTCAAAAGTTGATACGGATCTACGATTTTGATAAAATACTTAAATATGAAATTTCATTAACCTAGCTGTAACGGTACTCAAGTTATCTTGTTTACACACACACAGACAGAAAGACAGACAGACACACACACACACAGACATACGGCCAAGATTGCAAAATTATGTTTTTCCGTATCAGTGAGGTGTAAAACGTTCTTTATACTTCGTATAAACGAGAAAGTAAAAAAAAAAACGCTTCTTCTGAGTTTACTTTTGTTTTTGCGTTTGCGTTTGTTTACTTTTTACTTTCTCAAATAAACCGGGAGTGATCTCCCCTAAACTTTCTCGAATATTCTAATATAACACTACGTGGGATGGCAACTCGGAATATAGACATGATTTTTGTTTACTTAAACTTTTAAAAATAGAATAAAATCTAGTAGAAAAAACATTGCGGACAAAGTGAACGCCAAAGCAAAAAGCGCATAATAGTGCGCAATATTATTAGTTCTTTATAAATTTATATGCGTTTTTTGAGAAATCGGAAATAGCGTAAATTAGTACTTCCGGTCTTAGGAAATTACTCAAAATTTGGCAGATGGTAGAGAATTAGATATTCTACTTGCATGTGAAATTTCATTTATCTTTCTGAAATAGTACTCAAGTCATAGGCTTTTGAAAAATTCAAAGTAGAAAAAGTACCACGTCCGGTTATCGGAATTCGCTCAAAAGTTGATACGGATCTACGATTTTGATAAAATACTTAAATATGAAATTTCATTAACCTAGCTGTAACGGTACTCAAGTTATCTTGTTTACACACACACAGACAGAAAGACAGACAGACACACACACACACAGACATACGGCCAAGATTGCAAAATTATGTTTTTCCGTATCAGTGAGGTGTAAAACGTTCTTTATACTTCGTATAAACGAGAAAGTAAAAAAAAAAACGCTTCTTCTGAGTTTACTTTTGTTTTTGCGTTTGCGTTTGTTTACTTTTTACTTTCTCAAATAAACCGGGAGTGATCTCCCCTAAACTTTCTCGAATATTCTAATATAACACTACGTGGGATGGCAACTCGGAATATAGACATGATTTTTGTTTACTTAAACTTTTAAAAATAGAATAAAATCTAGTAGAAAAAACATTGCGGACAAAGTGAACGCCAAAGCAAAAAGCGCATAATAGTGCGCAATATTATTAGTTCTTTATAAATTTATATGCGTTTTTTGAGAAATCGGAAATAGCGTAAATTAGTACTTCCGGTCTTAGGAAATTACTCAAAATTTGATAGAAGGTAGAGAATTAGATCTTTTACTTACATGTGAAATTTCATTTATCTATTTAAAATAGTACTCAAGTTATAGGCTTTTGAAAAATTCAAAGTAGAAAAAGTACCACTTTCGGTTGTCGGAAATCGCTCAAAAGTTGATACGGATCTACGATTTTGATAAAATACCTATATATGAAATTTCATCAGCATAGCTGTAACGGTACTCAAGTAATCGTGTTTACACACACACAGACAGGCAGACAGACAGACAGACACACACACACACACAGACATACGGACAAGATTGCAAAATTATGTTTTTCCGTATCAGTGAGGTGTAAAACGTCGAGATTTGTAAAAATCTCGATTTCTTTTTTTTGCACGATTACAAGACTTTCTCAATACTTAGTATATACGAGAAAGTAAAAACGCATGTAAATTTATAAAGTACTAATAATATTGCGCACTATTATACTCATTTTGTTTTGGTGTTCGCTTGATGCGCAATTATTTTTTCTATGAGATTGTATTCTATTTTTAAAAGTTTAAGTAATTAAAAATCATGTCTACATTCCAAGTTATATAAGAATATTCGAGAAAGTTTAGGGGAGATCACTCCCGTTTTTATTTTGTTTATTTTTGCGCTTGTATTTGCTTTTGTGTACATATTTGTATTTGCGTTTGTGCTTTCCCTGTCGTCCGAGCCCAAAGTCTCCACGGGAGACCGTCTTCTCGTAAAATGTATTAAATACAAATAGTAGCTGCTTAGCCGTGCTCCACCACGGTGAAACGTTTCAAATAAACCGTTACAAACATAACGCTAACGTAACACGCAAGAACACACGAAAAACAACAACGATTCTTCTGAGTTTACTTTTGTTTTTGCGTTTGCGTTTGTTTAATTTTTTGTTTATTTTTGCGCCTGTAATCGCCCTCTGTGTACATATTTGTGTTTGCGTTTGTGTTTTGGTCGAAAAGAAGTAATAAATCAAAATATTTAACTATTCTGTCAGGGGAGGTAATAAATATAAATATTTATATATATTTATATATTTATATTAATATTTATGTTGATGTTGATGTTGGTGTTGGTGTTGGTGTTGGCGTTGGCGTTCGCGTTCGCATTCGCATTCGCATAGGTGTAGGTGTAAGTGTAGGTGTAGGTGTAGGTGTAGGTGTAGGTGTAGGTGTAGGTATAGGTGTAGGTGTAGGTGTAGGTGTAGGGTGTAAATGTAGGTGTAGGTGTAGGGTGTAGGGTGTAGGGTGTAGGGTGTAGGTGTAGGTGTAGGTGTAGGGTGTAGGGTGTAGGGTGTAGGGTGTAGGGTGTAGGGTGTAGGTGTAGGTGTAGGTGTAGGTGTAGGTGTAGGTGTAGGTGTAGGTGTAGGTGTAGGTGTAGGTGTAGGTGTAGGTGTAGGTGTAGGTGTAGGTGTAGGTGTAGGTGTAGGTGTAGGTGTAGGTGTAGGTGTAGGTGTAGGTGTAGGTGTAGGTGTAGGTGTAGGTGTAGGTGTAGGTGTAGGTGTAGGTGTAGGTGTAGGTGTAGGTGTAGGTGTAGGTGACGGTGTAGGTGTAGGTGTAGGTGTAGGTGTAGGTGTAGATGTAGGTGTAGGTGTAGGTGTAGGTGTAGGTGTAGGTGTAGGTGTAGGTGTAGGTGTAGGTGTAGGTGACGGTGTAGGTGTAGCTTTAGGTGTAGGTGTAGGTGTAGGTGTAGGTGTAGGTGTAGGTGTAGGTGTAGGTGTAGGTGTAGGTGTAGGTGTAGGTGTAGGTGTAGGTGTAGGTGTAGGTGTAGGTGTAGGTGTAGGTGTAGGTGTAGGTGTAGGTGTAGGTGTAGGTGTAGGTGTAGGTGTAGGTGTAGGTGTAGGTGTAGGTGTAGGTGTAGGTGTAGGTGTAGGTGTAGGTGTAGGTGTAGGTGTAGGTGTATCTTCACATTCACATTCACGTCCACGTCAACGTCCACGTCCACGTGGGCAAGACAAAACATTTAAAAAATTGTGTATACTACTCGATACTAAAACAACTGGACTTAGGAAATGAAATAACTCTAAGCCGATCGAATTTGAAGGATACTTAATATTTATTTTCAAAAGTTTATTTGTTGATGATAAAGAAATGTAGGTAAAAAAGTAGTTAAAAATTGTTCCCCTATCGGACCCCTGGTTCCATTGGGTAGACGAAGCAGAGTTTTTTTTACTTCTGTTTCTATAAAGGGACAGT